>NC_057736.1:36624023-36725615 GCF_004010195.1 Chiloscyllium plagiosum | reverse complement strand
CTCCCATATCCTTTCAAGCCGGTCGGAGATGTCCTGCACCCTGGCACTGGGCAGGCAACACACCATGCGAGACTCCCGATCCGGCTTGCAAAGGATACTATCTGTCCCCTAATTATAGAATCCCCTATAACCACTACTTGTCTATTAGCTCCCCCCTCTTGAATGGCCTTCTGGACCATGGTGCCTTGGTCAGTTGGCTCATCCTGTCCAGAGCCCTTTTCCTCATCCGAACAGGGAGCAAGAATCTCGTACCTGTTGGACAAGGTCAAGGGCTGAGGCTCCTCCACTCCTGAACTCCGGTTCCCCCTACCTGCCTCACTTACAGTCACACTCTTTTGTGCCTGATCACTAGCTGAATGTGAATTACTTAATCTCCCAGGTGTGACTGCCTCCTGAAACAAAGCATCCAGGTAACTCTCCCCCTCCCGGATGTGCCGCAGTGTTTGAAGCTCAGATTCCAGATCATCAACTCTGATCCGGAGTTCTTCCAGCAACCAACACTTGCTGCAGATGTGGTCACTGCCGTTCACAATGGGATAAGCCAGCTCCCACATCATACAGCAACAACACATCACCTGCCCAGCCATTTTGTGTGTTATTAGCAAAGTTCAATGTTACAAATTAATATCATCAAACTGAATTTGACATTAAGGCACTGTAGGAAATATTAAGGTAATCGTCCAATAGATTAATTAAAGAGATAAGTTTGAAAATGCATCTCAAAGGGAAACTGTGAGCTGGATTTAAAGAGGAAATGCCAAATGTTCCTGAAGGCACAGCCACTTGTGATTAAAATTGAGGATGGACAAAACCTAGCTTCTTGATGAATCAAAAGGGCTGAGGCAATCTACTGATTGAAGAAATGAGGTGTTGGGGAGATTTGAAAATAATTAATGGAAAAATTAAATCACCACCAAGGTTATGTTGATATTCTACCTTCAATCACCTTAACTTTCATCAAGGTTCTCCCTATAGACATTCTAAATTAAACATTAAAATCACAAGGAGTAGAGGGGGTTGACCCTGCAAGAAACTGACCCCCAACATTATATTCATGGTAAAGTTCATGAAGGGACAGGAGATGTTAAAGTACATTTGAATAAAAACTGGATTTTTGATGGTATCCTTGTCAACAATAAGAATTTTGCCAGAGCTTGCAGGTGTCCCTTTAAGCCATACTTGTTGAAAATCTTTGATTCATGCCAGCTCCAAACCAACACCATCAAATCTCCCATTCACCTTCCACAGTCCCTTCTTTGATCATTTACTTTTCCAAGAACCATTCATGTGGATGAGTCTACCTGAGGGCATGCCATTCTGGTGGCTTCCATTGTTGTATTTCCTGACATCTTCATGCTTTAGATCATTCAAATGTGGTACAAAAAGTACAGTGCTTCAGTGGCAAACTGGTTGGACAACTAGAGTCCTGCCCACATCTTCAACCAACCTCTGCCTTCACATTAAAATCAGCAGCTTTATGTCACAGAGGGAACATTTTCATTCATGAAAGTTTCCCTGCTTTAGATTTCTTTCAGCACCAAGCAATTGCTTTAATGATGTGAGCTGAGTCCTTTCATAGAATCTTGATGGAGAAACATGCAAATTGCTTCTGGGACTGGCCTAAATGCTGATACAGGAGAATTGGAGTTGAGAAACATTGGTACCTGTGGCGTAAAACAGATGGAATATCTTAATAACTGACTTTAAGATTTAAGGGGTTTGCCATGGTAAATAGCTGCTGCTACGTCCTAGACAAAGCTTTCTGCAGATGGACTGTGGGGAGCTTAGTATGATGTCATCAATAAATAGTTGCCCCACGCCTGCCTGAACCTAATTAGCTTAAGGGGTCAACAGTGTGACAGGGTGGATTAACTGCAAAAATTGCTTTTATGAAGCAATACTGCAGGTGTGTCTCCATTATTTCTTAAAATAAACAAATCCACTTTTATCGAATCACAATATAGTAAATAAACTTAAGGGCAAACTAGATACTTCTTGAGAAAAATCTCCCATCTCTGCTTCCATTTCTTTCCATGGAACCTGTAGGGGGTTCACGTCACAAATATTGCCATGACAGCATTGAATTGGACTATTCTGCCCAACGTGGCCATGCCAGTATTAATGTTCCAGAAACACCTCTTCTCACTCCAACATCATCCATGTGTTCATTTACCTTCCCTTTAAATACATCTATGTCAGTTGTAACAACACTTTGTAGTCATAAGTTCTACTTTTTGCAATGAGAAGTTTCACTTGAATTCACATTAGATTTAATTGCGGTCATTTCATGCTCATGGCCCCAAGTCCTGTCTCTTTTTTTCCATTTCCACATTATCAAACGTTTTCATAACCTTAAAGATCTCCATGAGTAGTCTCTGAACAGTTTTCTCCTTTCTTGAGCAAGGAGACCACATTTTTCCCAAATAGTATAAACAGCTTGGTCATTATTGAGGTAAATTTTTGTTTCCACTATCCAGTTTTTCTGTGTCTGTTTTATAACATGGAGACCATAATCAGTCACAGTGCTTCATTGTGGTCCAATGAAGGTACGGCACAAGGTATTGCTATTTTCCGTGCTCTCGTGCATTTTACTGTGTATTGACTTTTTTCTCCATCTATTCTATCATACCCTCAGATGATTGCAAGTTTATATTGACCTAATTTACAGAGGAAAGAGAAGCTAAATATTTAATTCATTCTCAAGGAAAGCATTAAGAGAAGTCAAAATCTGACCTGTTATCTTTAAGTTTATCTCTCTCCAAGTTGAAAAGGGTAGCTTATGAGGACAGAGAGATGGACACGTTATACCAATATAGTGGGGCTAAGGTTATTAATGTCTTTGGTATCACTGGAACATCATTGAGTTTACTTACTGTTGCAGGTCTCTTGTGTTTGGTGGGCAAGTAGTCTGATTTTTATTACTCTGCACATGACTGCTGTGTTTTAATGGTTTGTCAACTGGAACAAGGTTAATGTGAGGTTGGTATTGTTCATAATGTCATAGAGTCATAGAATTGTACAGCATGGAAACAGACCCTTAGGTCCAACCTGTCCATGCCAACCAGATATCCCAACCCATCTAGTACGTATCTAAGTGATTTCTCATTTGTCCATGTTTATTGTGTATGCATCTCATTATTGCAAACAAATGTAGTTTATTTTTAGATTTGCCCAGGTTAATTCACTTCTCTGGCTGCCTATATTGGAATAAACAAACTCTAGCATTTCAAGTTTGACGCCTACCACTTCATTAAAGCAGAATGAGGAGTAAAAGAGTGAAAGGAATGTTTTAGTCTGATTTTTGTTATTCTGCATAAGACTCCAATGCAATAGTGATACGTGGCACTCTAGGATATGCACATGAAAATTAATTTCAATCTCTTTGTGAATAAACAGTGATAAAAGAATGCAATTAGGCAAACCAGAGCCAAAATTCCTTCTGCATGTCAGTAGAGAATGGTTGATTTCTGCACACATGCCAACAGTGAGCACATATTCTGTTCCCAGCACTGTCCAACTTCATCTTGAGCTTAAACATTGACAAAATATTCCTTCCAAGATTTAATCAACATATTTTGGTGTCTCCTTTTCCTATCCCTGACCTCTTTCCTCCTCTCTCTCCATGTCCCATTCTCTAGCCAACCTTTTTTGGAGAATCCATTTTGAGTCTATTCTAGGCACCATTAGACTGATCGCCCTCTCTGTCTGTATACTATTTCATTAACAGTTTATGACAAGGATTTGAACTGCCTAGGGTAGATATTCTAAATCCAATGGTGTTTTTATAAGTGCAAGGTGTTCTAGCCTGATTTCTGCTCAGTTCTCTACATTTATCCAATTTGGCAACATGACTGAACACATGGACACCTTACTTTTCTGTTATAATATAAAGGCTGTTTAAATTTTTTTGTCTTTATAAGCAATGTTATAGAGTACAAAGATGTAACCCTACATCTTCAACAACCACTTGTTAGAGATTGGCTGGAGCTTAGTCAAACTCTGTGCATCATATCTCAGTAAGGCTGTTGACATGTTTCCAGAGTTAGAGCAAACGTACTAGATGGAGAGTGCAGAGTGGATTCACTTCTTGCACCAGCTGAGGTTACCATGAATGTGTCTCATCACTTTCCTGTCACCTTAGGCATTGCTAACCCTCAGATTGTCTCTCTCTGTCAGAGAGCAGTCCAACAATTCTCTGAAATGACAGCAATTTTACCAGCAACTGATACCATGGCTCAGAGGCTTCAATGTGCGGAGATTGGCAAAGGTTCTTTTGGGCATACTTAAGTTAAAAAGATTTTTCCAAGGTGTTTAATGCTGAGGATTTTTGATGTAATAAATATATACAGTTACCGATTACAGGAAGGTTAGTAAAGTGATGACACAGGTTCAAGGTACTTGGCAAAAGAAGCAAAGAGGCAATGCAAATATTTTTAAAACAATGAGTTAAATGATTTGGAACACATGGCTCAAAAAGGAGGTGGAAGCAAATTCAATAATGACTTTCAAAATGGAAATTGCTGAATAATTGAAGATGAAAATAAACTGCAGCATTATGAGAAAAGGAAACAGATTAATTTAATTATTGTTTCAAAGAACCATCACAGCACAATAGACTGAATGAATTTCCTACTGGATAGATTGTGGCTTTTTCTGTGATTAACATTTATATATCCTTGGTCAGAACATTGGACCCTTGATCAATGTGGCAATTATTGAAATCTGTAAATATGTTTGGTTTTCCAGTGCAAATGTTGAGAATTTTCAGTGCAGCAGAGATTACAGCAAAAAGAATTCATATAACACTTAAAACCAGAAAATAATTTCTCGAGAAATTAGATGAGAGTTTGTAACTTCAATATTGCCAGATGCTATGGATGTCATTACAAGCCTGAAGTTTTAATAATATTGGATCTATTTATATTGATCAGCTTTATTAAGGCTTATTTTGATAGCATTGAGCTCATTATTTTGAATGGGTTGAGAGTCTACAATACAGATTGAAGTTTATTAGAGTTCTGTGTAATCCTGACATCTTGAAACACATGAATATAATTCTCTATATTGCACTGTTGCAGTGTAGCACAATATAATGAGATTTTCTAATCTCAGCTCTGACTAACTGAGAGCCACCAGTCAACACACATTAACTGACAGGTCTGACTGATTGACAGTTGGCCTGGGGACAATAAGCCAATCTCGCTAGTGGCTGCTAAATCAAATCCATAATGATCTGACACGTTTATTACTCAATATTTATACCAACATTTTTGGTTCATTTAACTACACTGTCATGGCTAATTTTATCCTCAAAACTTTACCTTTTCAGAGATTCTAACCAGTTTTGCACATCTCTCCACAGTATTAAATGATTGGTTGCCCGAGATGGTACATCAAACGAGCAGATCAATTTTCATCAGTTATTCTCAAGTTGAAATTGAACCTCAATGACCCCATAAAAATATCCAGCATAGTTTTAATCAAATTCCCTTCCAACTGAATAGAGGTTTGCGATATATGGAGAATAATGTCCACGCCGATCAGGTTTCCCCAAACTAAACTATCCCCATTTGCATTTGACTCGTATCCCTCTAAACCTTTCCTATTTATGTACCTGTCCAAAAGTCTTTTGCATGTTGAAACTGTGTCTGCATCTACCAGTCCATCTGGCAGTTCATTCCACATATGAACCACTCTGTGTGGAAAAAGTTGCCCCTCAAGTACTGTTTTAATGCAGTATAAAAAAAAATCCATCCAAAATGCAGTTTCATATTTCTGACCAGTATGGAACATAGAATATCATTAATGTTATTCTATAAAATTGAAGTTCCATTGTACATATTATTGACTTGACTGAAATACGTTTATTGTTTTTGGTTTGTATTCGATGTCATATACTTTACAGCAAGAGAGCTGATCAGAAGCAATGAGAGATGTAAGTCCATTTTGATGAATTAATGGATACCTTTGAAAAGTCAGCAAATAGAATTATTTCTTACATCTCTGCAAGACAAGAGGCAACTCATTTTATTAGGAAACTTGTTGCCATAAAGATTGAATAATGATAATTACTTTACTAATTCTTTGTGCAGTAAAAGTAAACTGTGTTTTAATGTTTTTAAATGGCTGCTTTTGCTCCTTTGTCATTCAATAGATGCAAACAATTGGGATCATTTTATTTTCCGGCGTGGAATTGTGTTAAACAGTGTTAGAATACTGCTAGAGGAAGAAGTGTTACCCATACTATTCTCATTAGTAACGCATCATGCTAAGATGATATTCACCCTCTATAGCTCAGCCCCAACTTTATTCCTATTCATTAATCAATTGCCATGAAGTATAAAGCTAACTTCAGAAGAACATCATTCAGTGCGTCAGAGTGACATTTCCATTTTATAATCTAGCCTTTGTTCTGCAAATAAATTTACAGTATGAGTGTTTTTCCTGTACCTACTTCATTTAAGATTATTTACTTGGGATTTTAGTTTAATGCTGTTCTGAGTCAAAGGCTGTGGGTTTAAATTTAGGTGTAATGTGATTTGATGCTTGGGTGACCTGGTGATGTGTGAAAATGTCATGCACTTACCACAATTGGTTAAAGATATGGGGCATGGCTCAAATGGCTTAACTGAAAAGAATAACATGCAAAAGATGTTAAAATAATATTTGAACTCTTTGGGGATATAAGATTGGGATTTTTGTTGGTGTTAGATCCTATTTTAATACATGTCAATTTTTGCACTGTGACTTCAAAGCAGTATTGGTTACATTCAAGAAAATTGCTAAGGCAAACTTATTGCAAAACATTGACAGGGCAGTCCTACATAGTTGATCTCAAAGGGATATTTTACTCACATTAATCCACAATGATGCAACTGCAATTCATTGAGTGGCAGCTTTGCTGAGGCAGAACTGCATAACAGATGTAGTTGAATAGATTGAAAGTCCAAACATCAAGACTGTTGGCAAATTGTCAAAGATTTTATGACTGGATGAGGAAGAGTCATGGCTTCTGCCTTATTTAACACACTATCCCCTCCCCATCCACCACCCCTCCCGCCCCCACCCGACTTACCTTGATGATTCACAAAATACTTTTTTTAAATGTTGCTGTTTTATCACATTAGTTAAGGTAGTTCAAACATTAAGTCGAACAGTCCTGGAAGTAAAAAGATGACCCTGCTCTTCACTATCGCATCCACTAGGACCTCCAGGTCATTGTCCACAAAATGGGTACTAATTTCCCCGTATCTCCATAGGACAGTTGGCTGTTGATATGAATCTTAGCAAGTTCCACATGGGAAATTGATAAAGAAGGTAAAAGCTCATGGGATCCAGGGTAACTTGGCAAGATGGATCCAACTTGACTTAGTGACAGAGGGTGATGTTATAAAGCTGTTTATGTGGCTGGAGCCCGGTATGCAATGGTGTACCAAAGGGATCAATGCTGGGCCCCTTAGTGTTTGTGATATTCTTAAATGATGTAGATGAGAATAACAGGAGGATTGATAAGTAAGTTTGTGGATGACACATGGTTGACTGTCAGAATGAAGGTGTTCGATTACTGGAGGATGTACACAAGTTGGTCAGGTCAACGGCAAATGGAATTTAATCCTGATAAATGTGAGATGATGCACTTTGGAAGAAGGAGCAACTCAAGGGAGTACTCAATGAATGGCAAGACACCAGGAAGCTCAGAGGAACGGCGGGATTTTGAGGTGCTTGTCCACAGATCCCTGAAGGTAGAAGCACTGGTAAAAAGAGTTGATAAGAAGATATATGGGATGCTTTCCTTTATCAATCATGGCATAGATTATAAAAACATGGATGAAATGTTGGAGCTGTGCAGAATTTTGGCCAGGTCACAGTTGCAGCTCTGGTTACCGCACAATAGGAAGGGTATGATTATACTGGCACAGGCGCAAAGGAGATTCACTAGGATGCTGCCTGGGATGGAGCATTTCAGCTATGAAGAGAGGCTGTATAAGATTAGGTTGTTTTCTGTGGAACACAGAAGGTTGATAGGGAACCTAATAGACATGTATAAGCTTAAGAGGGGCTTGGATAGGGTGAATAGAAAGCAGTTGTTCCCCTTAGTTGAATGGTCAACACAAGACAGCATAATTTCAAAATGAAAAGTGAGAGGTTAGGAGGGGATTTGAAAAAAGTCTCCTTCAATCAGGGGGTGGTCGAACCTGGAATGCAGTGTCTGGGGAATAGTTGAGGCAGGAAACCTCACAGCCTTTAAAACGTTTTTTTTATAAAGTTGTGTAAGACTTGCCTTTAGAACTGGGGTTCTGAACTAGTTCTGAAGAAGAATCATACTGGACTTAAAACGTTAACTGTGCTTTTCCCTCCACAGATGCTGTCAGACCTTTAGGGGAGATGAAGACCTGGTGATATTATCAATTGACTTTCCAAGACAGCTTTCCTAAGATCTAATGTAATGAGGGGTACATCGGGTTCCGAGCAATCAATTATGATAGGGGGCTCTCTAGTCGGGGCACAGACAGACATTTCTGAGGCTAGCAGCGAAAAATCAGAATGGTGTATTGCCTCTCTGGTGCCAGGATCAAGGATATCTCAGAGAGGAGAGGGACTGGCAGGAAGTCATTGTACACATTGGTACCAATGACATAGGAAAGGAAAAGAACGAGATTCTGAAGGGACAATATAGAAGGTTAGGCAGCAATTTAAAAAGGAGGCCCTCGAGGGTAGTAATATCTGGATTACTCCCTGTACTACAAGCTAGTGAGGATAGGAATAGGAGGATAGAACAGATGAATGTGTGGCTGAGGAGCTGGTGTATGGGAGAAGGAAATGATCACATTTTTGGATCATTATAATCTCTTCTGGGGTAGAAGTGACCCCTACAAGAAAGATGAATTGCATCTGAATTGGAAGGGGACTAATATACTGGCAGGGAGATTTGCTAGAACTGCTTGGGAGGATTAAGCTAGTAAGGAGGGGTGGGTGGACCCAGAGAGATACTGAGGAAAGAGATAAATCTGAGACTGGTACAGTTGAGAAAAGAAGCGAGGCAAATAGTCAGAGCAGGCAGGGACAAAGCAGAGAACAAAGTAGGACAGATAAATTAAACTGCATTTATTTCAGTGCAAGAGGCCTAACAGGGAAGGCAGATGACCTCAGGGCATAGTCAGGAACATGGGACTGGGATATTATAGTAATTATAGAAACATGGCTCAGGGATGGACAGGATTGGCAGCTTAATGCTCCAGGATACAAATGCTATAGGAAGGATAGAAAAGGAGGCAAGAGAGGAGGGGGAATGGTGTTTTGATAAGGGATAGTATTACTGCTGTACATTGGGAGGATATTCCCAGAAATACATCCAGGGGGAAGTTATTTGGGTAGAACTGAGAAATAAGAAAGGGGTGATCGCCTTATTGCAATTGTATTATAGACCCCCCAAATACCAACGGGAAATTGAGAAACAAACTTGTTTAGGAGATTTCAGTTATCTGTAAGAATAATAGGGTAGTTATGGTAGGGGATTTTAACTTTCCAAACATAGACTGGCACTGCCATAGTGTTAAGGGTTTAGATGGAGAGGAATTTGTTAAGAGTGTACAAGAAAATTTTCTGATTCGGTATGTGGATGTACCTAATAGAGAAGGTGCAAAACTTGACCTACTCTTAGGAAATAAGGCAGGGCAGGTGACTGAGGCATCAATGGGGGAGCACTTTGGGGCCAGCAACCATAATTCCGTTAGTTTCAAAATAGTGATGGAAAAGGATAGACCAGATCTAACAGCTGAAGTTCTAAGTTGGAGGAAGGCTAATTTTGATGGTATTAAGCAAGAACTTTCAAAAGCTCATTGGGTGCAAATGTTCTCAGGTAAATGGATGGCTGGAAAATGGGAAGCCTTCAGAAATGAGAGAACGAGAGTCCAGAGACAGTACATTCCTGATAGGGTGAAATGAAAGGCTGGTAGCTGTAGGGACTGCTGGATGATGAGAGAAATTGAGGGTTTGGTTTTAAAAAAAAGGAAGCATATGTCAGGAATAGACAGAATAAATTGAGTGAATCCTTAGAAGGTAATAGGAATAAAGAGAGAAATCAGAAGGGCACAAAGAGGACATGAGATAGCTTTGGCAAATAGGGTTAAGGAGAATCCTAAGGGTTTTTACAAATACATTAAGAACAAAAGGCTAACTAGGGAGTGAATAAGGCCCCGCAAAGATCAGCAAGACAGCCTTGGTGTGGAGCCGCAGGAGATGGGAGAGATACTAAACTAGTATTTTGCACCAGGGTTTACTGTGGAGAAGGACAAGGAAGGTATAGAATGTGGGGAAATAGATGGTGACATTTTGAAAAATGTCTGTACTAGAGAGGAGGAAGTGCTGGATGTCTTGAAACATATAGAGGTGGATAAATTTCCAGTACCTGATCAGGTGTACCCTAGAAATCTATGGGAAGCTAGTGAAGTGATTGCTGGGCCTCTTACTGAGATAGTTGTATCATGATAGTCACAGGTGAGATACCAGAAGACTGGAGATTGGCTAACGTGGTGACATTATTTAAGAAAGGTTGTAAAGGCAAGCCAGAGAACTATAGACCAGTGAGCCTGATGTCGGTGGTGGACAAATTATTGGAGGGGATCCTGAGAGATAGGATTTACATGTATTTGGAAAAGCAAGAACTGATTAGGGATAGTCAACATGGCTTTGTGTGTGGGAAATCATGTCTCACGAACTTGATTTAGCTTTTTTGGAAAAGTAACAAAGAGGATTGATGAGGGCAGAGCGGTTGACGTGATCTATATGGACTTCAGTAAGGTGTTCGACAAATTTCCCCATGGAAGACTGATTAGCAAGGTTAGATCACATGGAATACAGGGAGAACTATCCATTTGAATGCAAAACTGGCTCGAAGGTAGAAGACAGAGGGTGGTGGTGAAGTGGTGGGGGGTTGTTTTTCAGACTGGAGGCCTGTGATCTGTGGAGTGCCATAAGGATCAGTGCTGGGTCCACTACTTTTTGTCATTTATAGAAATTATTTGGATGTGAACATAGGAGGTATAGTCAGTCAGTTTGCAGATGACCCCAAAATTGAGTGGACAGTATAGTGGACAGTGAAGAACGTTACCTCAGATTACAATGGGACCTTGATCAAATGGACCAATGAGCTGAGGAATGGCAGATGCATTTTGGGAAAGCAAATCTTAGCAGGACTTATACACATAATGGTAAGATCCTAAGGAGTGTTGCTGAACAAAGAGACCTTGGAGTGCAGGTGCATAGCTCCTTGAAAGTGAAGTCGCATGTAGATAGGATAATGAAGGCGGCGTTTGGTATGCTTTCCTTTATTGGTCAGAGCATCGAGTATAGGAGTTGGGAGGTCATGTTGCAGCTCTACAGAATGTTAGTTAGGCCACTTTTGGAATATTGCGTGTAATTCTCGTCTTCTTCCTATCAGAAGGATATTGTGAAACTTGAAAGAGTTCAGAAAAATTTACAAGGATGTTGCTAGGTTTGGAGGATTTGAGCTATAGGGAGAGGCTGAATAGGCTAGGACTGTTTTTCTGGAGCATTGGAGGCTGAAAGTTGACCTTATAGAGGTTGATAAAATCATGAGGGGCATCGTCTTTTCCCTGTGGTGGGGGAGTCCAGCACTAGAGGGCGTGGGTTTAGAGTGAGAGGGGAAAGATATAAAAGAGACCTAAAGTGCAACTTTTTCATGCAGAGGCGGTACGTGTCTGGAATGAGCTTCCAGAGGAAGTGGTGGAGGCTGGTACAATTGTAACATGTAAAAGACATCTGGATGGGTATATGGATAGGAAGGGTTTAGAGGGATATGGGCCAAGTGCTGGCAAATGGGACTAGATTAGGTTGGGAAATCTGATCGGCATGGATGGGTTGGATCGAAGGGTCTGTTTCCATGCTGTACATCTCTATACCGCTATGACTCTAAGACAGCAAAACACTCAAAAAGAATTGAGATTTTCTCATTAGCTATATAAATCCTAATTTTGAGCATCTGTACATTTGTTGCTTGGGATCATTATCAGTATTGACTGTGGAAAAGGATATGGAAAATATACACTGTAGGGAAATAGATAGTGACATCTTACAAAATGTCCAGATTACAGAGGAGGAAGTGCTAGATGTCTTGAAACAATTAAAGGTAGATAAATCCCCAGGACCTAATCAGGTGTACCTGAGAACTCTGTGGGAAGCTAGAGAAGTGATTGCTGGGCCTCTTGCTGAGATTCTTGAATCATCGATAGTCACAGGTGAGGTGCCGGAAGACTAGAGGTTGGCAAACGTGGTGCCACTGTTTAAGAAGGGCAGTAAAGACAAGCCAGGGAACTATAGACCAGTGAGCCTGACCTCAGTGGTGGGCAAGTTGTTGGAGGGCATCCTGAGGGACAGAATGTGCATGTATTTAGAAAGGCAAGGACTGATTAGGGGTAGTCAACATGGCTTTGTGCATGGGAAATCATGTCTCTCAAACTTGAGTGAGTTTTTTGAAGAAGTAACAAAGAAGATTGATGAGGGCAGAGCAGCAGATGTGATCTATATGGACTTCAGAAAGGCGTTCGACAAGGTTCCCCATGGGAGACTGATTAGCAAGGTTAGATCTCATGGAATACAGGGAGAACTAGCCATTTGGATAGAGAACTGGATCAATGGTAGAAGACAGAGGGTGGTGGTGGAGGGTTGTTTTTCTGACTGGAGGCCTGTGACCAGTGGAGTACCACAAGGATCGGTGCTGGGCCCTCTACTTTTTGTCATTTACATAAATGATTTGGATGCAAGCATAAGAGGTACAGTTAGTAAGTTTGCAGATGACACCAAAATTGGAGGTGTAGTGCACAGCGAAGAGGGTTACCTCAGATTACAACAGGATCTGGACCAGATAGGCCAATGGGCTGAGAAGTGGCAGATGGAGTTTAATTCAGATAAATGTGAGGTGCTACATTTTGGGAAAGCAAATCTTAGCATGACTTATACACTTAATGGTCAGATCCTAGGGAGTGTTGCTGAGCAAAGAAAACTTGAAGTGCAGATTCATAGCTCCTTGAAAGTGGACTGGCAGGTAGATAGGGTAGTGAAGAAGACGTTTGATATGCTTTCATTAATTTGTCAGAGTATTGAGTACAGGAGTTGGGAGGTCATGTTGCGGCTGTACAGGACATTGGTTAGGCCACTGTTGGAATATTGCATGCAATTCTAGTCTCCTTCCTATCAGAAAGATGTTGTGAAACTTGAAAGGGTTCAGAAAAGATTTACAAGGATGTTGCCAGGGTTGGAGGATTTGAGCTATAGGGAGAGGCTGAACAGGCTGGGGCTGTTTCCCTGGAGCATCGGAGGCTGAGGGGTGACCTTATGGAGGTTTACAAAATTATGAGGGGCATGGATAGGATAAATAGACAAAGTCGTTTCTCTGGGGTCGGGGAGTCCAGAACTAGAGGGCATAGGTTTCTGGTAAGAGGGGAAAGATATAAAAGAGATCTAAGAGGCAACTCTTTCACACAGAGGGTGGTACGTTTATGGAATGAGCTGCCAGAGGATGTGGTGGAGGCTGGTACAACTGCAACATTTAAGAGGCATTTGGGTGGGTATATGAATAGGAAGGGTTTGGAGGGATATGGGCCAGGTGCTGGCAGGGGGGACTAGATTGGGTTGGGATATCTGGTCGGCGTGGACAGGTTGGACTGAAGGGTCTGTTTCCATGCTGTACGTCTCTATGACTCTATGGACCTTAAGTCAATGCTAATCTACAAGGTGATGTGCATATTTTGCCTCTGACACTTATCCTTGGACCTAGTCACACCCATAGCATTTGTACTCAATTGTACAATACAGGGCACTTTAACAAGCATGTTTGGGCTTTCACTCAGACTTGTAGTCGTGCTGTAATCCATTGCAACATTGCAAATTTGATATAATACTCTCAGTAAGCATTTTCCAAGCTTTTCCCCTTGTTGAGACAGGCCTTGCTGGGCTTCTCAACATGGGAAATGTCAATCCGTCTTCAGTAAGATTCAACCCATTATTACAATTTCTCTCTACTGCCTCTAATTCTATTACATTTTCCTCACCTTGAAACTTAACATTTCTCTTTGATTTGCTTTGGCTTCACTTTCAACACTCAAGCCTCACATAACCTGCTTCTCTCCAGAGAGCTTCCTTTGGTCACCATATGTCCCAAATGTCTATTAAAGACTTTGATCTACTGCTGTCCTTCAGCATAAGACCAGGTCAAGGTGGGAGCAATGGAAACGGGATAATACTTCACCATTGTTTTTAACCAGCTGTCACTCCATGAAATTGGTACTGATGATGGAGAGGAGTTATAGTTCTGTAACAATGAGTCATAATTCACTATATCCCTCACAAGACTTATTAAATATTTGCTTTGGAACTTGTGGAGAAAAACATAATTGCAATGGCTCATCTTTTCTGGTAAACAAATATTTGTTAATTTTCAGTGAAGTGGATCTATGCATTCAAATCCGATCACTATAAAATAATAGAAGGGAAAGGGAGGAAAAGGCAAAGAGAGTGAACAGAACACAAATATATTTTATTTAAATATAATATATACATATGGTGTATATGTGTCTATGTATGTGTGTGTACAATGATGATTTGTAAGTGCAGAAATATGATGACAAAATACCTTGCCATTCACTCCTATTGTAAAAGATTGTATTTATCTCTAAATGCTGATCAAACCATAATGTCCTCTGCAATTATATATTTTTTTTGAAACACTCAGAATGTAAATCCATTGCTGAGCTTCACTTGAAGACAGCAGCCAGTTTTAAAAGCTTACTTACACTGTATCAAATATCTTTATCATTCAGAATTGAACGCTTAAGAATGCCTTGCTGAACAAACAAACAAGTCCTGCAATAAGGAATTAAAAATTATTAATCTGGCTTTAATTTGTCTTTTATTTAATCTGTCTTTATGTAAATCACAAATTTGATATAACAATAAATAAGTATCTTCCAAGTTGTTCCTAATGTTGAGACAGGTCTTGCTGGACTTCTCAACATGACAAATGTCATTCTGGCTTCAATAAGATTCCATCTATTATTACAATACCTCTCTACTGCCTCTAATCCTTAGATAATATTTCACAATGATTACAGTGCAATTGTGAAATCTTCATATCAATTTATTACAAGTCTGAATTAAAAGCTTTCAGAATTCCATCCCTCGTTTGTTTTGAAGGCAGGAGGGTGTTGGAAGGAGCAAGACAAATCTAGTATTTGCAGGCCGAGATTCCCGTCAGCACGTCCACTCTTGTCTATCCACACATTGTATTCTGGAAACACTGAGGCACACTTCCATATTCCAAATGCTTACGAAAAAATTGAAAATGCTATTCCACTGGCAAGTTTGTTGATATGATCATTTATTATTCAGATCGGAAGCAATGTTAGTAAGATTGTTGAGCAAATGGTTGAGGTAAATCAGCTAAATGCTTCTGTGTAATCCATTTTATCACATTTGCATGGCCTACAAAGGAGAATAAAAATGAAGATGAGTCATTAAGTACTCCTTTTATTTTTTCACTAATGGACATGATTACCATTATAAAGAGGGGTTACTTCTGTTTCGAAATACATGTATTCCTTTGGGGACTGTTTAAAAGATGAATATGTTTTCTCTCTTTATGTCTCCACAGCATTATTACAAACTTTGCATTATTAATTTTATAAATAGGGAACTGTAATCAACTACAATAGCTGGCAATTTGAAAAAGAAACTCCTTTATATTCAGTAAGCTACAAGATATTCTTGGATCGG
The DNA here is from genome assembly GCF_004010195.1 of Chiloscyllium plagiosum. Classification (NCBI taxonomy): domain Eukaryota; kingdom Metazoa; phylum Chordata; class Chondrichthyes; order Orectolobiformes; family Hemiscylliidae; genus Chiloscyllium; species Chiloscyllium plagiosum. The sequence continues at coordinate 36,709,826 of NC_057736.1, read as the reverse complement.
AATAATTCAGTCAACAGAAACGATAATTTTGGTATAATTAATTACAATGGTTGGAAGAACAACTTGTAGGGCAACTTAACAGAGAATGACAATGTTACTTCATGAGCTGCAGTCAAAAAATCCAAATCAATAGCTCGAGACCAGCATTACATAACATACCCAGTAAAAATAATTTTCAGAGAACTTCTTTTGTGAGAGCTTTATTATTCCCAATGCCTTTATCTTCAAAAAAAAAACACGAAGTCATTATTCTTTTGATGCTTCTGTATACTAAAATATCCTTTGATTGTTGTTGCAACATAAACTTAGCCATCCACTCTGCTCCAGATGGATTGCTTGCAAGTAAATCTTGGAAAGCTTTGCCTTTTTGTTTAGAAAAGACATAGAATGCCTACAGTGTGGAAACAGAGCCATTTGGCATAACAAGTCCACACTGATCCTCCGAAGAGTATCCCACCCAGACCCATTTCCTTACCCAACTATTCTGCATTTCCCTGGGCTAATACACCTAACCTTCACATCCCAGAACATTATGGGCAATTTAACACAGCCAATTCACCTAATCTGCATGTCTTTGGCCTATGGGAGGTAACTAGAGCATTCGGAGGAAACCCATGCAGTCACGAGGAAAATGTGCAAACTCCACAAAGACGCTCGCCTGAGGCTAGAATCAAATCCGGGTCCCTGGCTCTGTGAGACAGCAGTACTAATCAATGAGCCACCGTGACACCAGGAAAGCTTCAATTTAATAATTTTAATTCACATATTGGATAGGAGTTAGTAAGCTGGATGGCTGATTTGAGATATGGGGTAATGTCAACAGCATGGGTTCAATTCCCACACCAGCTGAGGTTACCATGAAGGACTCTCCTTCTCAACCTCTCCCCTGAGGCATGGTGACCCTCAGGTAAAACCACGACCAGTCATCTCTCTCTAATGAAAGAGCAACTTTATGATCTGGTAAGACCATGGTGCATACCAACTAAAGTAAAGAAGAAAGGTATTTCTTCCTTATTAGAAGATGGAAGGTAAGAGGCTATTCAAATGCAAAAGAGTCAGAGTTATGGAGGTCGATAGTCTTCAGCCATTGAGTCTAACACAACCATCTAAATACTCTGAACCCATCTTCCAGCTTTGGGACTATAACCTTGTAGGCCTTTGTATCATAAGTGCACATCTAAATACTTCCTAAATGTTGTGAGGCCTTCTACCTCTACAATGCTTACAAGCAGTGAGTTCCAGATTCCCAACTCTGGGTGAAAACATCTTTCCTCACATCCCCTCGAATCCTTTTGCCCTGGTCAGTTGATCCTGCCGCCAAGGGGAAAAATGCTTTCCTGTCAATTTTTATTAGAAACACCACCATCAGACAGTATTAGTCACAAGACCAAAAAAATGTAGGAGGTTGCACTGAAAAAAAAATCAGTGTCACCCACAGTTATTCTAATATATATCTGACAGTGCTTCCTGGCTCTGCAATAGTCAATTGAGAGGTAAACATGTCGATTGTTTGACTGTTATTAAGGTCAGAAACCTGGCCTCTCTAACAATTGTAGCCAATATTAGAAAATCAGCAAAAACACAGCTGGCATGAACTTATTTCTGCATTTTCCAATCATAAAGCCAGTCGTAGGGTCTGTTTGAAGTCTAGTTGACCTTCAGCTAGTAGATAATGTTGCAAGGCTAGATCATTAATCCCACTCTCGTCACCACTGAAATAACTCTGCAGAGCCAGGTATCCTGTTACCAAGTCACCTTTTATTTTCACGTGGAGAGCCTTTGACACTGATTGAACTCCCTCAGAGTGAACAGAATGTTTGACATGCCTGGTTATTACTGTCAGGCAGGTCTCCCTGATTGGACCAGTTAACGGCCCAATTAGAGAACTCCTGTTCGATGAGGTCCACTGGCTACAGAAGCCAAATGAGATTTTCCACTCAGCTTCCAGTTTCTCGATAGGACAGTGGCATGTTTACTGTTTGGAGGCAGGTATACAGCTGCAAGTCAGGGAGCCAGCGCTCCAGTCAGCCCTCCCTGCTTGCTGGAGTCTCCAGCATTAAGAATCTGAACACGTCCCTTCCCTGAGTAGGAAAACTTTCTCCATCACCCCAATCAAGATTCTGCTGAGTGACTATTTTCACTCTTGGGGAAATTGTTTAGGACCTTGTGGCCTCGCACATTCTTGTTGCATAACAAGTTACCATTAATAGAATTAAAGTCAAATTGCATGTCTTCACCAGCCTGAAACAAAGGGATAGAATTTCAAGAAATTTTGGAGATTCCATGGAACTTTCAAAATGGAAGGCAAAATGCCAGTGCAGAAATCCTGCTCCTTTCCTGACAGATCCAGTTTTTGCTGTTCGGAGAAAGGTGGATAGAGTATAATAAACAAATGAGGACAAACCAGAAGTAACAGTGTAATTTGAACTCGAAGTTGAGTTCAGACAGACCACATTTTCACTGGAACTTGGTGCTTGAATCTACAGCATTAGATTCATGAATACAGAAGAACTGCATTTGATTATCTGAATCTCAGATTATCCAGCAAGATTGCATGGTCCCAATGCTTGGCTAAACAATTTTATCCAGCATTCAATTATCCGGAATTCGATTAACCGAACAAAATACTCACAGCCAGTGTCCTTCAGATAATCGAGGTTCCTCTGTATATGGAGTTAATATAAAGGCTCTGGTAGTGTGGTTATGCTCAATAAAGTTTAATTTAAATCCCAAACCCTTCAAAAATTAAAAAAATCTAGCAGATTGCTCGTTTCAATAGTAGGTTAAAAATTGTGTTTGGACAGCTACAAACAGTTGTCATTTGCTTGAAGATTCTTACTGAATGCTTGCCTGATTACATCAGTAGCATTCAAAGTTTACAGTTTGATTACCAGTTTAAAGAGGTCATAAAGGATGAGACATGTTTAATGTAGAGATATGAATAGAAGTTTGTTTTAGTAAGAGTAATCGCTTGGAAAGATTTCAAAAGTTTGAATGTGTTTCATGAGTTGATTTTTGAAGAATATACAGAACGCTGAAATGTAATTTTAGACTTCCATGTTGTTTAATTTCAATATGTCTCCTGAGCTCCATGAGTTTTCCTGGATAAACTGGCATGAAGGATGCAGAGGCCATGGGGTTGGGTGAATGAGTTGAATTAAGTTGGCATTGGTGTATGTACTGGAGAACTTGAGTTGACATGGAATATTTAAGGGTATGAAGGTGTCATAGGGAATGGATTGGGATGCTGGGTTGTGAATGATGTGGACTTGAGACTATAAATTTGATAAGACAATTGGCCCGGAATTCCAGAAAACTGAGGCTGGCCCTCTTAGTCATTTCATCTCAGGTCTTGGCCACCCCTCATAGATGCTTTAGATCTGTCCATGGATGATGAGCCCAACTATCCCACATCCACAAGCTCAAAGTGAAAACTTAATTTGACAGGGCACTTCCAACTGAGTCTAATCTACCGAGCTGGGACATTTCCAAACTCAAATTATCTTTCTTGGTTGTATGAATTTGTCCCAGGTGTTATAATAAAACATAAAACGCATACTTTTAGAAAGGGCTGACTTGGGAGAGCAAGTTCAGTTAAGCAGAATTTAACATGTGTTTTAATATTTTACTGAATTACATTATCTGAAGCTCTAGGTAATGGTACAAACAATTTTTAAACAATTATTGGATATAATTGCACGGTGCTTTGTGTGACTTCACAACCCCCAAATAGCTGGAATACAGTCTATAACATTCAAAGTTATTTATTGAGTCAAACCCTGTGAGTGTTGGAGATGTCCATAATTGTAAAAAGCAACTCAGTGGAAGATTAGATGATTGTCTGACTTTTCATCTCAAAGATTATTTCATCTGGAAGCTTCAGAAAAAAATCTTTAAATGATCCATAATCCAATCTCTGGCAATACTGGTGGTTAGTTTTGAGCAAGTTAATGAATGTTTTGCAACTGGATGTGCAAGGAAAGAAGGAATTGTTCATTTTCATCTATCCATTTCAAGGATGTCTTGGGAGGATTGCCTTTTATATGTATTTTGATCACATTTCTGTGCAAGTCCTCTTTATTTGATTTAGTTTGTCACATTTTCAAAACATCACCTCAATAACTCTTGATGACTTCACTGGCAATAATTCCTTTTTGTCTTTAGGTTTGAGCTTGCCACAAGTCAGGGTCTTAGAGATATTGCTGTAAAATGCTGGGAGGTAACGTTTGAGGGTGCTGATATTAATTTGACAGTGAATTCATCCAGCCAATTAATTTAATACTGTAACAAAATCAATCTCTCATTTTATTTTGCTGCATGAAGATGTTACAGACATTATTAATGTCATTGCTGATGAGATTTTAAGTGGTATGACGTTTTCACGTTGTTGCGATGGGGACTAAATCAAATAATTTGCATTCTATTGCGGCTGTATATTTTTGTACTCCCACGTAATCAATGCCTTCAACAAGGTTGGTTCTTTGTCCTATCCTGCATTGTTCTGCCTTTCGTGTGGTTCCAAGTAATGATAGGAGTTCAGCTTTGAACAAATGCACCACTTGTACAAAACTATTCCAGCAAACGAGACAGCCACTTTTGCAATTGCTCATGATGGCACAGGTTTTGACCAAAATCCTTTATATTCTTAGATACTGAAGCCAATGTTCTGGGACAAATTCCAAATCTAATGTATTCCTTTCATACTTTTTTTTTAATGTGCTTGACCTTTGTGTAGAGACAGCTGCCATTATTGTTTCATTTATATAAAAAAAGCTTCTGACATTTATTTGTGTCCTGAGAATTTTGTCCATTCAATCCTTGTCAATGTCTTGGACAGAAGAGGTAGGCTGTTATTTTGTTTTGAAACCTGTCTAATTTCCAAGTTATAAATACTGGTGTGCCAGGTGTGGACCAATGTCAGCGATAACCGAAGGTAATTTATATAATTCACAGCAGCTCAGTAAGTTGTAGGGAAAAAAAAACACTTGGCATGCTTTACACGTCTTTCTCTCTCCTGCAAGTTTCCTCTGTGACTTGATCTTTGGTCATAAAACACTTAGCTGTCCTTGTTCAATTCTGGATTGCAACCCTCCAATTCCCTAATCTTCTGATTTTGTTCCATACCTTCAGATTCATGAGCTGGATTTCACCAAACAGAAAGCAAATGATATACATGTACTAGTTTTCATTAAAAGACAATTTAAGTTCAATTTGAGCAAAGAAATCCTGCTTCTTTTGTGTAAAATATTGGTGACACTGCCCCTGAAGGATTGTGTGTAGCTCGGTTTCCTTTTTCTAAGGAAGGATAAACATGTCATTGAGGAAGTGATGGTTCAACGGATAGATTCCTGAGATGCTGAGGCTGTCCTATGACAAATGATTGAGGAGACTGTGGCTGTATTCTCTGGAGTTTTGGAGAATTTGAAGTAATGTCATACAAGCTTACAAGCGATATTAAAGGAACATACAGAGTAGCTGTGAAAAAGATGTTTCCCCTGGCTCCAGGTCCAGAACAAGGGGACTCAGTCTCACTTAGGTATGAGATGAGGAAGAACTTCTTCACTCAGAGAATCATGAATCGTTGGAATTCTCTTCACAAGAGGGTTGTGGAAGTTTAGCCTTTAAAGAAGTTCAAAAGAGAAACTGATAAATATCTAGTTGTGAAACAACTTCAAGGGAAGTGAGGTTTGCATAGAAATATGATGTTGAGGCAGTTGATCAGTCAAGACCTGGAATGGTGCTGCATACTCAAAGGACTGAGTGGTCTCCTCCTTCAATGTTCTTGTTTCCCTTGTTCGTGTAGGATGTTTGCAAGTTTGGAGAAGGGTATGGCAATATCTTTGCTACCAAAATGCCTAACCTAAACCCATTTTGAAGGAGGTAGATTCTGGCATGGGCTACTTACCAGTCATTTAGCTCAACGAAAGCACCATCTGAGGACATTCTTCCCATACCACCCATATTTTCAAATTGATGAGCAATCCCATGATGAGATTGTGACAAACAGTTGACATCAGGAGACAGGCTGTTGGGGGGTGGGTGAGGGTGAGATGGTTGAAAGAGAGGCCTGTCCTGCACATCAGTGTAATATGATCTGCTGGGCTATGAGCACCACATCCATTGCTTCATACCATTCGGAGGAGATGTATCCTTTCTGTAATAATGCCTGGCATCTCTGGCACAGCTGTGTTGTTTGGAATGTCCAGTTCCTCAGAGGATGCTGTTCTATGTGTGTCTATGCTGTTATGTGGTGTGTCATACATCTCACTCACTCTGATGATGTCACATGATTTTGCGGTTCGAACAACTTGGAATCTCCAAATAATAAGACCTAACATCTTGATCTGCTCCAAGTCTCTGCTACACTGTCTACTATATCAATATAATCTTCAACTAGTTGCTAATATTCAATAAACTGTACCTTGTTAGTGACAAGAGACCTTAGTTAGAAGAGGAAGTAGTTTCCTCTGCTTCACTCGACCAAACAAGTATTGTAGTTTCCTACACTTAGAGAGTGGTTGCTATTCTGTGTTGTGGTATCAATAATTGGTAGCTTGCAGTTGGAGTAAAATGTTGCCAACAATCCTTCCTTCTGTGCTAAGGCTAAGATCCTGCTTGGTTAACATTGCTAGAGGATAACCTGCAAGGAGTCCTAACAAGAAAAGGCACTTGCTGTAATAACAAAGTATAATTTATTGCATGATAGCAATAGGTAAATATTACTTTGACCAGCCAGACAGAATCATTCAGACTAACAGGAGCCAGAGGACCCACAATTCAATGGCACAATACAATCCGCAATATTAACTTTTTCAGAACCATTACCTTTCACAACAATGGTAGCAAGGTTCATCATAAGCAACAGCTCATAGAGTGCAGTGAACTGGCCCTGTCCATATAACAGATGCCTCCATATCTTAGTTGAAAAATGTGGTGCTGGAAAAACACAGCAGGCCAGGCAGCATCCGAGGAGCAGGAGAATCGCCGTTTTGGGCATAAGCCCTTCTTCAGGAAGGTGCCTCCATATCTTAACCAGCCTCAGCAGCATCTATCCAGTCTGATAGGATTGATGAAGCTCTGCAGCAATTCCTCTTTTTAACTCATAAAACATTGAGTGAAGGAAAGGTACAGAAGCAAAATTCAAATTGTGAAATTATAAAAGCAAAATGCTGGGATGCTGGAAATCTGAAATAAAAACAGAAAGTTCTGGCAATACCTGACAGGTCCAGCAGCATCTGAGGAGAGAGAACAGCAGAGTTGACCTTCTGTGAAAGTGACTATATCTTTTCTTTTGTGGCTCGGTTTTGCAAAGCCAATACAATGATGCACACTACCAATCCCTTATTCCCCAATTTAACCATAACTGCAGGGTTTTGTTTTAGCATCACCAGCCAGTTATGTTAACCGTAAGTTACATTTAAACGTTTATTTGTTTTCAAAATAGTCACCAAAAGTGATTTGAATGTCTTAAAGCTGTCAACTGTCTGAACATTGATATATAAATATATCATTTCCTTGAACATAAATTTTGTCATGAATTAATAACCGTAATAGGTAACGATTCTGAGCCATTGGAAATATTACCTGTAGCCGGTGTTTTAAATTCATTATAAAATCTCTGTAGGTGTCTCTGAGGACGTTGCTCTCTAGCTGGGATGAATCGAACTCCATCGGGGTAACTAGTCAGAAATGAGAAACCAATATTTTGTTTTTCAAAATTATTGCTTTCCACAGTGAGGTTGCTGCCAACTATTTTAACACTTACTTGTTGTGCTTCAATTTGGAATTCATTATTAACCCGGAGCAAGCTGTTGCATATCAATTGGACACTGTCATGCCAAATAAAGGTATCATATTCCCAACTCTCAAATACCTGTCATAGGCTGTGCTCACTGTGGGCTTTTTAATGTAACTGCAGGTTGAGTGTCAGTAAAGGTATTGATGGTCTAACTTAGATGAAACTTCCTTTTAGATATTTGTAATGAGTTTGTTTCATAGCTCTTGTCTATAATACAGTTTGCATTTTTCTCGTGTGGAATCGATGTTCATGTTAGCTTGTTAAATTTCATTGATAGCCTCCTGTGAGGTGAGAACAAAGGGGAAAAGTTACGCCATCATCTCTCCCTATCATCAAACTTGCATGTATTTATCAGTTTTAATATACAATGGCATCTCCAAAAACAAGGCAATTGATTGAGATAACATAGATAAAAGGTTTGCCCATTCAAAAAAGCCTTCAGGAAGAAAAGTTGAAAACTTGCAGGATGTTAGATTGAGACACAGTGACGCAAAGTCTCTATAACCAGTTGTGTGCCAAAGAGGATGGGAAGGCTCATAAAGTTAGTCAAATGGCAGGAAGTCACTGAAGGTCAATGTACAAGACTGATGACCCAGCAGGATATTACAGGAAAACCTCTGGGTGTGTGGTGGGTGAGGGGGGGAATGCTGCATTTCAGACGTATTAAGATGTCAGTGGATTAAAAAGTCAGAAACGAGGATATTTTTATAGATCAGTCAAGAAAGATGCCAAAAGCAACAATAAAGATTTCAGTGGTAGAGAAATGAGAAAGCAATGGTAATAAGTATGGTTGCACAGGGCAGTCCTGATGTTGATGGGATGCCCAAAGCACAACTCATGAACAAGATGTCAAGTTTTCACGCAGCTAAAAGCAACAAAAAAAATTGGTTGATTAGTGTGAGAATGGGATGCTAACAAGGCAAAGAGTTCATTGAATTAGTTAAGAACTGAAAATGGAATTCGTCAGTACTTAAAAGTAAACGTGATTTGTGGGGATTGCAGCCAAGGGCTGACAGAATGCTCTTTTTGGAATGTTTGTTTAATTTTTTCAAAACTTCAATTGCCATCACAGATGATGTCCTTGGCTTTGTGTGACATCTACTCTGCTTGTCAGAGATAAATTTATACAGGGAGTCCTCCAAAAACATTACACTTCTTCCTTACATTTTTAAGGGATCTACCTTCTGTAAATGGATTGACAGTTGGCAGACATTGCCTGACCTACTGACTGTTTCTCACATTTTCTGTTTTTATTTCCGATTTCCAATAAAGTATTCAGCAATTGTGAAAACATAATCTGTTGCTTAAGAGTGCATGGGTCTGAAAGGGTTAATACTGACGACAATATATATGGACTTAGTGAGAAAGCAGCTTAGGATTTTGAAGGAGTAAAACCTACATACTAAATCCTTCTTAGTCTCTGAAACAATGTCGATCATATTAGTGCAGCTTGTGTTTGCTAACATAAGATGGTCTACACCTTAGTTAAGAGAAGATTCCCTTTCCATTAGACTAGTATATAGTTTTTTTTCTCTATCAAACCAGACATCGTGAGCCAGATAGACCCCCTACCTTCTTTCTAAAGGGATGATGGATGCAAGTCTACCTCATAGCAAGCACTGACACAGACAGCCTCAGATAGCACGGTGATCAGTGGTGAGGGTTCCTCATACCGCATAATCAAGTGCAGAATTATCTGGTCAGAGGTTTTGGACAGCAGTGTCATGTGCTAGATTAAGCTGCAATTTTCCAAATTTAGTTTTATTCACACTCTTTTAATTATGTCCCTTCTATCATTGTCATGGCTTTCTTACGTCAATCACACTGAGACTGATTGGATCCACTCGGTTATGCTAATAGAATCATACATCATCAAAGGAGACCATTTTGGTCATCGTATTTGTGGTCAGCTCTCTTGCTGTCCAATTCCTCAGCCCCAAAGTTCTGTAAATGGTCCTCTTACAGTCCTTATCCAATTCTCTTTTGAAAACCATTATTGAACCTGCTTCCATCACCCTCTCAGGTAGAGTATTCCACATCCTATTCAGTCACTGCATGAAAAGCTCTTTACTCATGTGACTATTGTCCTTTTACCATTCACCTATGAATCAGTGACCTCTGGTTCTTGACCTTCTACAAATGGCAACAATTCATCTCTGTCTCTCGAGACAAAAATGTGAGTATTTGTGTGTCATGTCAAGTTAGTATAGCATCCATCAGCACATATGGTGGTAATTTGGTCAATATGTCTGTACTATCACATTGAAAGAACTGTATAATTGATCCCACTACCCTACTCTTTCTCTGTGAGACTTTGTTTCTTTCCTTTTCAAGTATATAGCCATTTTCTTTCAAACGATACTGTTATACCTCCTTAAAGAAACAAGCCATGAATTACAGAGAATAACAAACACAAGAGCTATTCCATCAATTGTAACTCATTAGTTGCTGCAGAGCATAAGATGTCTGTGTACATTTGCAGTAATGCTGAAGAACCTTTTGTTCTCCTCCTGTATATCCACGCATATTTGCATGTAAAATACTAGAACAAACACAACTGCACTCAAAGTACCTGAAGAAAAGTCAACATATGATCCAGTATTTTAATCTTAACTCAACATATATTGTATTTGCTCTGGAATAGTTAAAAAGTGGAGATCCCTCTTAATCATTAACTGTTTTCTTCTTTTTATAAGTTTGCTCCTTCTTAACCTTTTCTTTTCCTTCCATCCTGAAAGTGTTGGTGCTTATTTGTGTATCAATCCATCAGGCTTACCAAGCCAATGCAGCACATGAGTGAAGAAGATAGTTAATTTTTGTGCCTATGATCTTAGATAGGATCATCAGTCTAAACCCTGTCTGAGTTTTTACAGGCTTCAAAACACTGGAACAAACATTTTTCAGTATGGGTCATCAGATAAAACTCAGTAGCAGGAAACTTGGTCTATTCTGCATGCTACCCTTCTGTGCTTGTGCCCAACTGGCAGTTCAGCATTACACAGCCCAATACTGTCACTCTGGGTCAGGCTAATCAAGGCTAAGATTCATGTTTTCATGATAATTAACCGCTCATGGAAGACATGGCCGGATATGAATTGTATGCACAACTAATGAATTTGATTTTCCCATAGTTGATCTTCTGTGATGTTTGTGACAAGAACTTTGAGGAAGCAAGAGAGGGGTACGTAACTATTTGCCATCCACAGGATGTAAATATCACTGGGTAGATAACTATAATTCATCATATGTTGTCCATGGGATGTTGGTGCAGAAATACCTTCTTGAATAAAATGGGTGACTGAGTAGGCAATTTCAGAAGGTATTTAATAGTCAACCCCATTGCAGGACGAAATCTCTGGCTCCCAAATACAGGTTAGCAGATGAACTGGAACACTGGCATCTCTAAGTTTTACATCATCCTTTAATAATTTATATTGCCATTCATTCACTGTTACTGGCTCAGGATCTCCTGTCATATCCTCACCATGGATGTACTGTTGTAATCAGAACCAGTAATTGCCCAAATGCTTGTAGTGCTAGACAGGATACCCCAAATTGTCAAGTTTCAAAGTGAAAAGGTATGAAGTGGCTCCTCCCTTTTATTCACCCGCTTTCTCATTTGGAGACAACAAAGCTAATTTATGGAAGATCCCCTCCCTTGTGGATACCTTCCTCCAAAATTAAATGAATTTCTGTTTAAAAAGGAATCAGTTGAATCAAACTTTTTTGAGATCGCAAATGAGTGAGATTGTTAGTTCCTTTGAGTGAGAAGAAATAATAATTCAACCCACATGCATACAGATTAAAACTGAGAAGCCCACAAAAATAAACGTCTTTAAGTCAATTGTGAAGAATAGTTTGTGGAATGTTGATATTGGAGTAGTGAATTCTGAGATTATTGGCTTTGCAAGTAATTCTTTTACCATGTTTCTTTTTGAGTGGTTTTCTGGCTGGTTGGCAGAGTTAGTTGAAACTTTACCTACAATGCAGGGGTGACAAGGAGATGGTCCTTTGAGTGCAGCCTTCAGAGCACATTTTTGCTCAAACCCCCAAGCAAGTGCACACAAGTAATTCAGCTCACTAACGCACCTTCTCCAAGTAGCACATCCAGCTCAGGATGATTTTATCATTCAATCACAGTTCTTGTGTACTCTTGGAAGGGGAAGACATTAATATGTCTCTTGCCCAGACTGCAGGTATTTTCTCCCATCATTTTCGTCAGATTGAGAAAACTCGCAAGAGATTACAATTCAGTTTCTGGTGCATTTATTGCCTTTAAGTCCATCTTTTTGAAGCTTCCTTGATACCTCACCAGGTCTGACATTCCAAGCTCTCTGTCTCGCTCTGTCTGTCACCAAGTGGCTACAAAAATTTCAATCTGTGGCCATGTTGACTTTCTTTCAAAAACACGTTAGAATTAATGTTCAATATGTCCGTAGATGATCCATGGTAATGATACGTGATAATAACAGTACATATATAACATGGATTAGAGTAGTTTAAGAAGGCAGTTCACTACCACCAACTCATGGGCAATTAGCAAGGGACACATCCCTTGTAAAGTTAAGTTATTTTTAAAAAGCCTGAACTGCACAGGACCATGCGAAAATACAGATCATCATGGAAGCCAATCTTCCATCCATGGATTCCATTTTCATGGCTCGCTGCTGCAGAAAGGCTGTAAACATCATCAAAGACCCATCGCACCCTGGTAATGATCTCCTACAACCTCTTCAGTCAGGCAGAAAAATACAGAAGCCTGAATACATGCGCTGGCAGGTTCAGGAACAGCTTCTTCCCGGCCACTATTAGACTGATGAATAGCCTCAAATAATGCTGATCTTGCTATCGTTGATCTCACCTAGTGCACACTCTGTGCAATGTATGCAAGATTCCAGCCTCCAGTCTCATTGTCTGTGAACCCTGCACCGCTCGATTCTACCTCCTTCCTAGGATTCACAAACCTGACAGCTCCCATTGTCTCAGCCTGCGCTTGTCCCACCCAACTCATCCTTTCGTGCATTGACATGGTTCTATTCCCTGTTAGTTCAGGAACGCCCTACCTAAATTCATGGCATCATCCATGTCCTTCACTCCTCCAAGATTTTTGTTTCCCCAGTCCCCAGCGCCTCATCTTCACCATGAACACCCAGTCTCTGTACACATGGACATCCAGTCACTGTACACATCAATCTGCCATGATCTGCCCTCCATTTCTTCCTCTCACGACATCCCAACCAGCACCCTTCCACTGACACCCTCATCCGCCTGGCTGAACTGGTCTTCATCCTCAACAACTTCTCCTTCCAATCTTCCCACTTCCTCCAAACGAAAGGGGTAGCCATGGCCACCTGCATGGGACCCAGCTATACCTGCCCGTTTGTCAGCTACGTGGAACGGTCCATCTTCCGCAGTTACACCAGCACCACGCCCCACCTGTTCCTCTGCTACATCGATGACTGCATCAGCACCGCCTCGTGCTTCCACGAGGAGGTTGAACAGTTCATCAACTTTACCAACACCTTCCACCCCGACCTCAAATTCACCTAGACCATCTCAGCAACCTTCCTCCCTTTCCTGGACCTCGCCATCACCATCTCTGGTGACCGGCTAAAAACAGACACATACTGCAAGCCCACTGACTCCCACAGTTACCTAGACTACACCTCCTCCCACCCTGCCTCCTATGAAAATGCCATTCCTTTTTCCCAATTCCTCCGCCTCAACCGCATCTGTTACCAGGATGACCAATTCCATCCCAGAAAGTCCCGGATGGCCTCTTTCTTCCATGATTGCAACTTTCCTTCCCACATGGTTAACGATGCCCTCCAGCATATCTCCTCCACTTCACACATCACTGCCCTTGAACCCCATCCCTCCCAACACAAGGACAGAACCCCTCTGATCCTAACCTTCCACCCCACCAACTTCCGCATACAATGCATCATCCTCCGCCACTTCTGCTACCTCCAAACGGACCCCATCACCAGAGATATATTTCCCTCTTCACCCCTATCAACGTTCCGAAAAACCATTCCCTTGCAAATTCCTTCATCAGGTCCACACCTCCCACCAGCCCACACCCCACTCCTCTCACCTTTCCCTGCCACAGCAGGAAGTGAAAAACCTGAGCCCACACCACTCTCCTCATCTCCGTCCTAGGCCCCAAGGGATGCTTCCACATTCATCAGAAATTCACCTGTACCTCTACCAATGTCATCTACTGCATCTGTTGCACCTGGTGTGGTCTCCTCTACATCGGGGAGACAGAACACCTTCTTGTGGATCATTTCAGAGAACATCTCTGGGACACCTGCACCCACCAACCACACTGCCCCGTGGCTGAACACTTCAACTCCCCCTCCCACTCCATCAAGGAAATGTAGGTCCTGGGCCTCCTCCACCGTCAAACCATTACCACCCGACGCCTGGAGGAGGAACAACTCATATTCTGCCTTGGGACCCTGCAACCACAGGGATAAATGTGGATTTCAACAGCTTCCTCATTTCCCCTCCCCTCACATTATCCCAGTCACAAGCCCCCAAACTCGGCACTGCCCTCTATACCCGTCCATCACTCACCTCTCTGATCTATCACCTTCTCTCTCACCTTCAAGCACTTATCACTTTCCCAGCTACCTTCCCCCCACTCCAAACCCCTTCCCATTTCTCTCTCAGCCCAAACCCACAAGCCTCATTCCCGATGAAGGGCTTATTTCCGAATCGTCGATTTTCTTGCTCCTCGGATGCTTCCTGACCTGCTGTGCTTTTCCAGCACCACGCTCTCAACTCTGCTCTCCAGCATCTATAGTCCTCACTTTCTCACTCCAATGTGTGCCTCTATCTAAAGCTTTTTACAACCTCTGATCTGTACATCCTTGCTTACTATGATTTGCCCGTACTGCCCGTAAGCAAAGCTTTTCACTGTAGTTTAGTACATGTGATAATAAATCAATCAATCAATCAATTAAAGGACAACAGATTTCCTTTCTTGAAGCAGTTGGTGAGCCAAGTGGGTCTTTCTAAGAATTCATTTGTTGGTAAGTCACCATTGCTGATGCTAACTTTAAATTCCAGATGTAATCAAGGAATTAATTGAACTCAAATTATTTAACTGTCATGTACAAGACAAGGTAAATCAGAAAATCGTGGCTAGCTTTATCATAGGTTTCTACTGATTTCATAACCAAGTTAGCTGAGTCGAATTTGTGTTACTATTTGGTGCTGGAAATCAGGCACATCAATTCAACCTTTAACCTTGCTGAGCACTTAATGTTAGACCATGGTTCAGCCTTTGCACATTTTTAATTTTTGACCTCCATGGAAGTAACTCAATTAAATGATATGTTCGACAACAGATGTAATACTTGTGTGTACGCTTCAATGAGGCTTTTTTTCCCCATTATTTCTGTTGCCATAGCATCTCAAACTAGTACAGCAATTTTCCTGCGTTGACAGGAGTTAAATAATGGGTAAGTTACAATTAAATTGAAGCATGCTGGACGAACATTCAGTGTCTCAGCATAGGTGAGCAAGATGTTGATGGCATAACAAATGAGTCACAGTCAAGAAAAATTGCAGGATTAAACAATGACTTTTATCCAAATGGGCTATTAAAATGAACTAGAGTTCTTAAGGAGTCATAATATTTATACGTGGTGCTTAATAAATGTTCTGAAGCATTTCACAATTTTTAAAACAAAATTAGTTGGGAAATAACTGAATGCTCTAATATCTTCTCCCACTCTGAAAGATTACCTCTGCTGTGCATGATCATTTATTCTCAGTTCTTAGGCAAGTGTGACGGAATGGAATTAGCTTCCTCCTCTACTTTTAATGAGTGTTTAGCAATGCTCTGTGTTGGAATAAAACACAAACTACACTGTAGTTTGTGAATCATTGCAGGGATCAAGGGGAAGGAAACAATTGTCTCAAGATCCAAGTGCTGGAGTCATTTCCAAGTTATGCCAAGTCGATAGGGGCACTTATCTGCATATTAGATTAGATTAGATTAGATTACTTACAGTGTGGAAACAGGCCCTTCGGCCCAACAAGTCCACACCGCCCCGCCGAAGCGCAACCCACCCATACCCCTACATTTACCCCTTACCTAACACTATGGGCAATTTAGCATGGCCAATTCACCTGACCTACACACCTTTGGACTGTGGGAGGAAACCGGAGCACCTGGAGGAAACCCACGCCGACACGGGGAGAACATGCAAACTCCACACAGTCGCCTGAGGTGGGAATTGAACCCAGGTCTCTGGCACTGTGAGGCAGCAGTGTTAACCACTGTGCCACCGTGCTGCCCACTATCTTGCACAATGTGACCAAATAATAGCAACTAACATTTTGGAAGGGTGTTTGGATTGACAGCAAGCTTACAGAGAAAGTTTAACAAGAGGTGAAGCAGAAGACTGTGTGAGGGTTGCTAGCTGGAGTACAGGATATGTTCAGTCCCATGTGCACTGGCACCTTCTTTGACGCATTCCTTTGGATGGTCTTGAAAAACAGGAGACATCCATTCCCTGAGGGCAGGAGCGGTGTGCTAGCCAGTCTCCTGAATTCCTGGATGGATGTGGCAAAAAGGTGAGCAGCTACAGCGTCATAGCACAAGACAGAGTACAATCCCAGAAGCACATCAATGACCTAGCCCAAGATAACAGGGTGTCAGCCAATTATCTATAATAAAGCAAGTGTGATGCACAGTGACATGAATGACTCATATAGCAGGACTTAACAAGGGTTGAGGTGTGCATCAAGTATCCCACCAGAGCACCACCATCTGATGCAGGGTGAACACATGAGTGAACACATGCAACAGGTTTCCCAATGCTGCAATGTTGGTCATTGAAAGAGCCACAGCCTTAGGACTCTTGTAAGGACAGGAGAGTCCGGTCACTTTTTTTGAGTTGTTGTAGGAGAACAAAGTTCATAAAGGCTAAGAGCAGAGAGGTGCAGATGTTGGTGAACCTTTCCTTGCAAAGAGGGGACAGATGGAGGAGACAGTGATGAGACTTGGCAGGGTAGTAGCAGATTGACCTGTTCCAGAAGGTGAGCCATATGAGGAGCTCAGAGCTAGTGAGAGATGTGATTGTTGAAGATATGGGTTCTTCTGGCTTTGGAATGGCCTTTTTGTGCTAATGATATGAAACTTAGGAGTAAGTATAGGTAGGCAAAAGGCACTTTGCCCTTGTCTCTCCCACTAGCAGAGGCGATGCAACAAAGGGCATCAGAAAAGAAGATAGCATTCAACAATACACTATCACACACTTCCAGCACATCTTGCAACAGGGCAAATGCATGGCAAGGCATTAGGACTGGTATATCCAGATGGTGAACACAATGCACATACACCAGACTGGGAATGGGGCACAGTGACAGCTAGGACAGGCAGAGGAGTGACAACATATCCAGCAGTCCATAGCACAGGGCAGCAGTAGGGAAAATCTGGACATTAGTCAGGGCCTCCAGGATTCCCATGTGCTCCCTTTCTCTGTACAATGTCATGGGCTCTCAGTCACAGGCAACAATCACTTCTCACTGTCCCATTTGACCTGGCAAGCTGCTGAGGTTATGTGGGACCCATGCGTCTTCTATCAAATTCAAGTTGATCTGCTAAATTGCCCTTTCGACTCCATAGCAATTGAGGTCTACACTCAGCTTCAGATTCTCGTTCCCTGATCCCTCACTGTTCATTGAAACTTGGCCTGAGCAATGTCAAAGTGCAGCCTTACTGTAGTCCCAGTTGTCCATGGCTCCCCACCTCAACATGCCGGGAAAATTCAACACAATGTGTAAATATAAGCATTCGTCTGCCTCCTTTGCTGTTGCATTTCCAGTTAAGTGAGGTCACGATTCTCAATGGTTTTCCTCCACATTCCCCATTCCAGGCATCCTCTTCCTGGAGACCTCTCCTGTCCAGATCCTCTCTGATTTTGTCCATCCATCTCCTCCTTGGTATTTCTTCCATAAAGTGATCTTCTGACCTCCGTGCATATGTCAATGATCACAGTGCTGGTGTCTCACATTTGGTTTCCAATGGGACCCATGCAGGTATACAGGTAGGAGAAAGTGAGGAGTGCAAATGCTGGAGATCAGGGTCGAGAGTGCGGTTCTGGAAAAACACAGCAGGTCAGGCAGCATCGGAGGAGCAGGAGAATTAACGTTTCGGGTATAAGCCCTTCATCAGGAATGAGACTTGTGAGCTGACAGAGTGGAGAGATAAATGAAGATTAGTTTAGATTCCCTACAGTATGGAAACACGTCCTATCGGCCCAACAAGTCCACACCGACCCTCCAAAGAGAGGTATACAGCAACTTACCATCCAACTTTAGCTTGCTTTTTTTTTAGGGTCTTTTACCATCAGCTTGTAGTTGCCTGTGTAATGATTCTCATAATGACTTTCACATCATCTGAATACAATATACGAGGGGTAAAAAAAAATGAAAGAACTGCAGTTGCTGGAAATCCAAAGCAAAAATTGCTGGAAAATCTCAGCAGGTCTGTCAGCATCTGTAGAAAGAAATCCATTAATGTTTCAGGTTTAGTGACCCTGATTCAGAACCACAGTAGCTAGGAAAATGTAGACGATAGGGTGCAGGGAGGTGGGAGGAGTAAACAAGAGATGGAGATAGAGCCCAAGGAGAGAGAAAAACCATTAGACAGACAAAGGAGTGGATAGAGAGAATTAATACCTACTAATGGGTACTATTAGAATCTGAGAATGGGTTGTGTGTGATAACAGCCCTTGGTGTTTGGGAATGGGGGAAAAGGTGCTCAAATCCTAAAATTGTTGAACTCCATATTAAGTCCAGATGACTGCAGGGTTGCCAAAAGGAAAATGAGATGTTGCTTTTCCAGTTTCACTGGAGCACTGCAGTAAGCCTGAGACAGAGATGTTGGTCAAGGGTGTGTGTTGAAGTAGTAGGCAATGGGAAGCTCAGGGTCTTTTTTTTTGTGGACAGGGCCTAGATATTCTACGAAGCACTTTGTTTTCCCAATACAGAGGAGACCACATTGTGAGCAGCAAATGCAGTAATATGGTCTGTGTGAAGTGGAGGTGAAGCACTGGGTTGTATGTTTGGGGCCTTGGATATTGAGGAGGGAGGAAGTGAACGGGCAGGTGTTGCACCTTTTGCGATTGCACAGGAAGGTGTCATGGGGCTGTAGGGTTTGTCGGGAGTGATGGAGCAGTGGACCAGGCTGACCAGGAGGGAACAGTCTTTGCGGAAAGCTGACAAGGAAGGGAGATATGTGTGTGGTGGTGGCATCCTGCTGCAGCTGGCTGAAATGGTGGCTACTGATCCTGTGGATGTGAGAAATAGTGGGATGCTAAATGAGGAGAGAGGAAGTGAGGGCCAAAGTGTGGGAGCTGGATTGACTATTCTAGAGTTGGTCTGCTCCGACACCCTTCAACATGAATGCTTTCTGTTATAAAATAATCTCACATATTGTGATAAAAGTTGTGTTTCTTTAAAAGGTTCAATAAGATTATCAATGATTAATATTGTGATTTTTATGGTTTGGAGGAGCTGATGTTGGACTGGGGTATACAAAGTTAAAAATCACACAACGCCAGGCTATAGTCCAACATGTTTATTTGGAAGCACTAGCTTTCGGAGCACCGTTTCTTCATCAGATTCAACCACCTGATGAAGGATTAGCACTCCGAAAACTAGGACTTCCAAATAAACCTGTAGGACTATAACCTGATGTTGTGTAATTTTTAACTTAATTTAGTGATGATTGTCTCTCTGATTTATTTGCCAATGTATTATAAAGGTATGACCTTGTCTTTGACGCTGAAAATAGTGAATAGATTTTAACAGTATAGCAACTCCAATACCTTTGGTGAAGCAGCAAAATCCAGTTGAATAGACCATCAAAAAAGGTTGACGTCAAAGGAGATGTTGATGATTGTCACGTGAACTTTGTCTGCAGCATTATTATTTGCTATTATCTGTAAAAATCAATAATAAATATAACAATGCATGGTTGTTGATTCAATCCAAAAAAGGAACAGATAAACCTAATTCCTTTACAAAACATTAGTCAAGAGCAGAAAAAGTTCAACATCCAACTGAGCTCACATTGTTTAAATTCACGGGGTAAGCAGGATAACCAAATTTGAGTTATAGTGTGCAGCAACTATTAGATATAATGAGTCAAATGACCTGCCCTTTAGTGCATAAAATAATTGAAATATTAACAATCAGACCCAGGATTTGAAGAAGTAAAAGAAACCTCAGTTTGTATGGGTATATATAATACTAGCAGAACACGAAGAAGTAGATGACATGCACTATTATGTCCAGAAACATAACAGGTGATTACAATTTGTTTGAAATTGTAAACTATTGTATAAACATTGTATCGTGTTGATCTTTGTGATATGCTAATTGTTATAATTTTTTAATCTCTTGAAGTTCTGACACAAATGATCACTTTTAGATTAGATTCCCTACAGTGTGGAAACAGGCCCTTCGGCCCAACAAGTCCACACCGACCCTCTGAAGAACAACCCACCCAGACCCATTTCCCTCTGACTAATGCACCTAACACTGTGGGCAACTTAGCATGGCCAATTCACCTGACCTGCACATCTTTGGAGTGTGGGAAGAAGCACCCGGAGAAAACCCACACAGACACGGGGAGAATGTGCAAACTCCACACAGACAGTTGCCCGAGGCTGGAATTGAACCTAGGACACTGGTGCTGTAAGGCAGCAGTGCTAACATTTCTCTGTAGTTAACACACTGAAGTTATGATAGAATGTTTGGAGAGGGAAGAAGTAAGCAGGTTAAGAGAGAATTCCACAGTGTGAACACTGTGATCAAGATCATATCTATGTTGTCAAAGATGAAGGTACAGATACAAGATGCGAAGACAATCTGAGACAAAGGTGATAAAATTTGAACCCAGGGATAGGGACACTACCACTGTGCCATAAGAGCCCCCAAATGAATGTTTACATGGTTAGATTACCCTGATAATGAAAAACTTACAATTTTAAATAAACTGGCATTTTCTCCTGAAGATTTCAAGTGATGGGACTGTGAGTGATTTATTTGGCTACTTGTTCCATTGTGGGATTGCCCTTGTGATGAAAGATTGTTGATAGCCTATTTTGGAACAAATGGATTTTGTAATTTGTGTAGATGGTTACCTTGTGCTCTGTTATTGTCAGAGGACATCAACTACATGTTTCTATCAACTCCCAACAGCTCATTCTACATTTTATCAAACATGGTCAGCCTATTTTTTTCTCCTTCCTTTGCTGTAGTGTTTCACATTCCAAACCTTTGATCATGGATGTGACACTGGTATATTTTCTATATTGATTCATGCAGAATCATACAACTTGTTTTTTGATCCTTTCAATTGTTTTTATATTTCTCACCACAATACCACCCCACACAACTTGAATACTCCAGGGTTGAACGACAAGTGTTATTGGTAAGCAACAGTCCCACTATTGTTGCTGCAATATCAGAGAATTCTCCACTGAAATCCAAGAACCCAGTTTGTTTTGCATGTTTATTTGTTGAATATGGACTTCTCATTGAAGATTGATTTTAAAGTAAAACCCCAGCTGTGATGTTGCTACCTGTTGGAAAATATGATCATAGAACTTGCAGCTACCTACTAGTAAAGCTTTTTTGTTGGTATAGCAGTTTTGCAATGTCAACTTGCAGTGAACTGATATGATCTTGAATATTCCCTGTTGTCTAATAAGGTACATCTGAATATCTGTGTTTTGCTGTTTAACATGCCAGCAACTTTGTTTTTGTGAATTGTGAAGGTCTGAATACATCACCCCAGAAGGGAAATCTCTCAGAATTATAGAATCACAGAATCCTACAGGGCAGTTAGGGGCCGTTCAGCCCATCAAGTCTGCACAAACACTCTGAGGAGCACCCACCCAAACACAGGCCCCACCTCCTCATGACCCTGCATTTACCAAGGCTAATCTCAGCAGCCTGCATATCTTTGGACTGTGGGAGGAAACTGGAGCACCCAGTGGTAAACCTCACAGACACAAAACATGCAAACTTCACACAGATAGTCTTCCATGGCTGGAATCGAACCCTGGTGCTATGAGGCAGTAATACTAACCACTGTGCTTGTGCATGACACACAATTCTGCCTTCTGTTGGTTTGGAAGTATCATTTGTAGGTACAAGGGTAATAGAGAAGACAGGCTTAATGTGATGCAGTCTGTGCATGGCATAGTTTCAAATTGTTCTTTTATTAATTTATTCAGGGGAAGTGGATATTGCTGGCCAGGCTTGCAGCTATTGCTCATGGCCAATTGCCTGGAGAAGGTCATGGAGATTTATCCTGTTGAGCTTTTATTTTACTTTATTCATTCATGGTATGTAGGTGGCACTTCTTAAGCCAGCATTTATCGGACATCCCGAATTGCTCAGAGGGCAGTTAAGAGTCAAACATATTCCTGTGTGTTTAGAATGACATGTAGGCAGGACCAGATAAGGTTGGCTGATTCCCTTCCCTAAAAGACATTACTGAACTAGATGGGTTTCTCCCAACAATTGGAAGCAGCTTTGCTTAACTCCAAATATTTAATTGAATTCAAATTTATTCCATCTACCCTTGCAGTATTCAAACCTGGGTCCCAAGAACACTGCCTGGTGCTCTGGGTTAATAGTCGAGCAATAATATCACTAGGCAGTATCTCACCTTGTTGTGGATTGCATGCACAGTGCTGTTCCGAAGAAATTTCCAGGCTATTGATCTAGTGACAGTGAAGTAAAGGCAGTATAGGTCTGGATCAGAATGAATTATGGCTTGGAGTGGAATTTGCAGGTGATGGTGTTCCCATGCATCTGCTGCTCTGTCTTTCGAAATGGTAGCAATTGCGGTTTGGAAGGCACTGTTACAGGAGCCTGGGTGAGTTACTGAAGTATATCACACAGATGATTCACAACATTGTCACAGTGGTTCAGTGGTTAACACCAGCTTCACAGCACCAGGCTCCCAGGTTCGATTCCAGCCTCGGGTAACTGTCTGTGTGGAGTTTGCATGTTCTCCCAGTGTCTACGTGGGTTTCCTCTGGGTGCTCTGGTTTCCTCCCACAGTCCAAAGATGTGCGGATTAGGTGAGTTGACTATGGTAAATTGCCCATAGTGTTAGGTGCATTGGTCAGATGAAGTAGGTCTGGGTGGGTAGAGTAATCTAATCTAATCTAAGTAGGTCTAGGTGGGTTACTCTTCGGAGGGTCAGTGTGGACTTGTTGGGCCGAAGGACTTGTTTCCACACAGTAGGAAATCTAATCATTATCACCGTATCTCTGTGGGGGAGAGAATGAAGGTTGAAGACAGTGGATGAGTGTCAATCAATCAGGCTGCTATTATCTTGAAGCTGCAGAGCCTATTGCATATTGTTGGAGTTACAATCATTCAGACAAGCAGAGAGTATTCCATCACATAACTAATATTTGTTTTATAAATGTGGACAGGTTTTGGATAGCTACTCAATTGTCCAATTTAGTTTCTGGGAGATAGTGAGGACTGCAGATTCTGGAGATAGAATTGAGAGTGTGGTGCTGGAAAAGCACAGCAGGTCAGACAGCATCAGAGGAACAGGAGAGTCAACATTTTGGGCAAAAGCCCTTCAACAGGAAAGCTCTTTCCTGATGAAAGGCTTTTGCTTGAAACATCGATTTTCCTGCACCTCGGATGCTACCTGACCTGCTGTGCTTTTCCAGCACCACACTCTCAATTTAGTTTCTGGTCAATCGTAACCCACAAGATGTTATTAGTGGGTATCAATGGTGATAATGTCCTTCAATCTAAGGGCTAAAGGTTGAACTCAGTTTTGTTCAAGATAATCATTGCCTGGCACTTGTGTAGCTCAAATCCTGCTCACCATCTATCCGCCCAAGTAAATCTGTAAAAAGTAGAACTTGGGAGGCAATGAGCTCATGTGAGTTGTTCTGGATTTCTTAATGATATTGTTGAGCATTTGAACTGTTTTGATTTGAGATGCAATCTGGTGTCTTTATACAAGCAGACAGTCTTGGCGGTGCCGATGGTGTTGAAGTTCATCTTGAGGTGTAACAAGATAATATTATTGCATTAAGACAGAGTGGAGAAGGTGGAGTTGGATGATAATCTTCAAATGCTTTGATGGGATATAATGGGGTGACTCTTCCTGCTGCTGCTAGATTGATTGCTTCATCATCCAAAACATATATATATATATATATATATATCAGGCAGGGTATCCTTTATGGTGTCAAAGAAGTAGAAGCATAATCTTGGCATAAATTTGAAAGCTAGACCATGTCTGGAAATGGTGTACCCAGAAACAGAACCTTAGGAGATAGTTAGGGGATGTTGTAATTGTAGAAGATAGCTTGACTATTTTTGGACAGGTCATAATAGAACCAAGTGAAACAGTATGAGAGAAATGGACAAGAGAAGGAATGATGAAGCAAAATGAAAGACAAGACGGGATACTGCATAATGAGCCTGATGACAGAGAATGTTTTTTGTTTTAATTAGAATACCCTTTGCAATATAAACTTATTAGAAACAGGACTGTAGTGATTCCCCTATGTAACATAGGGGAGCTTGCTGCTATGTATTTACATAACAATAGTTTATTTAAAGCATGTCCATTATAATAGATCACTAAATGGGCTTCAAGGACATATTGCTGCAAAGCACCATCATTAACTATACCTTCAGTTACTCAACTGGTAGAAATAGTTTGACATAGAACATATTTTGTTCTCTGAGGAAAAGGACTCACCCTAGATTTAACAAATGCACCTAGAAATACATCAAACTGAAGTTGATACTTTCAGTGCAGCGACAACCGAACAAGTCAAAACTCAGACATCCTTTTTGAAATAACTATTGTGAAGATGAAAAGAAAATACTTCAAAAATACAAATTAAATATCTTCGCTGTATGTTCATTTGGATTCCATGCCACACACCACATGCCAAAGGAGAGAGAACGTTTTCATTTCAGATGAGCACATTGTCTTCCACTCAGCTTCAGCATGTAATGATCTGGGATGGCAGGTGGCGGGTTTAAGGTACAATTACATGCAGTCTCTTCAATCTTGTAGTGACCTGAAGTGACGATTGATTCTCTAACTAAGTGTTTCTGGCGATCAAAGTATTCTGCTTCACTGTATTTTTCTCATCAAAGCTATATTTATTTTTTTAAGAACCTTTGCTTTTTAGTACAGTTTGGTGTAGGCTCTAATTTAATTCGAAACAGAAATGCATTGTGGATGTCATGAATTCGTTTTGCAGGTTTCAACTTTGCCTTTCTCTTCAGTCAGTAAAATCACACATCTGCGTGATGTTCTGTGAATAAAATGCACTTCAAACAAACAGCACAACAGAAAAGTGAGCACCAGCAAGATCAAACACGAATGAACAACTGACAAAATAACTGTTCACAACAACTTCCACTGTGATGCAAAATGATATTTTGTCACTGTGCCATGCCTTCTTTTCCCTTTTGACGGATTCTGAATAACAATTAAGCTGTGGAAGTAAGCAGATTTGTTACTTAGGAAAATAAACACTTTTGAAACATGAAGACTACAGGACATGCTAACAACTCTAAAACTTGTAACGTCTTACCGTGTCAAATTTAATGAGGCTAAGTATCAATTAAATTTGCTTTGCTTTTGAATTGCATTTTAGGATGGTACAAATCTCTGAATAGGTTTTGCCCCAGATCTTCATCCCTTCATGAGATTCATTGTTTGTACTTTTTGTTGGCAGCAGAATGCTGGGCTATCTTGGGAAACTTGTACCTTAAGACAACAAGATTGAATCTCATCAATAGATTTAAGTTGGATCCTGTTTATATTGATCTGATATTTTGTCAACAAATCCTTTTGCATTGATTCATTGTAAGATGCCCGAACATTTAGCCTACAGGTAGACTGTTTTTTTGAGATAAAATGTAGATTTTGGAGTAAAAATAACAGTGATATCTGTCTGAGCCAGATCAGATTTTCCAATCAATGACAATATTCTCAGCTCATTACATGTGCACAGGTAAATGCCAAATTTTATGGATGGATGAGTAAGATGTTCTGAAGCCTGACAGGACCTTCCGGACTACAACACCTGGGGGTCATATTTGAAAAGTGCACTGTTGAAGAGTGCCCAGCCAGCATTTCAGTTTCTGTGATCCTGGAGCACCACTCAACCTCTGCTCATTACCTCAACCCACCCCTGGACTTACTGGAGGCTGACCAAAGTACAGCCCCATGTTTAAATGGCACAATTGCGCATGTTCTTCTGCAAGCCATCCTGATGTGCCCTTTCCAAAGAATGGCAATAAAAGACCACCACCAAGGCTGCAGAGGTCAGTGCTAGTGGGAGTGTTGGAAGAGACTGGATATTGTATTGCAAGAGGATGAATGATCTGCTGTGTACTGGCAGGATATGTACCACTGTCTTCTCAAAGCTTCATGTCCCTACGAGTTAGAAGTGGTTCAATACTCAACAGCTCACACATCACCAGCACACTGGCCTTTCAGAACAACTAGGGGAATCTACTCATGTGTTTGCTTTTCACCAAAGGATTACATGGGATAAGGTCACAATCACAAATGGTGGTTTTAGAATAACACCTCATAGAAAGATCAGACAAGCACATCATGTGAAGCTTCACTGATTTCCATCAACTCTAACTCTTTGAACCAGCCAGCAGTCAGGATCCTTGAACTCCCAGTTTTGCACCTACATAATTACAATTGTTATGGACTAGCCCAAACGCCCTCAAAATATTCAGAAGATGGTCTAGACCCTAATTTTTTTGTTATTTTAAAGGTTTTCAGTCCCAGATGCAATTTGATTAGTCAAACTACTGCATTTAAAGCAAAACACACTTTATTCATCCATTAAAATACAACGAAAGAAGGAAGTATATGGAATAACTTAACTCCATTAGAAGACTAAACAGAATTATAGATACAGCACCAATTACTAATTAACTGTTCCAATATAGTAACATCCCATAAATATACCCTTCGTAAAGGCAAATTCAGAACATTGTTTCACGTGCTACTTCTGTAGCAGGCAGAGAACTCCCAGCTTTTGGGTGTTAATGAGAGAGGGAAAAATAGCATCTACTTCTTCAAAATCCCAGCAGCTACTGCTGAATGCTAAAACTAAAGATTTTAGTTCTGTGAGTGGGAGCTTGAGCACACCCATTCAGGCTGCTTCTATTGTTCTAACTTCCACAGAGACACTCACATCTGTGGGTCATATTTGTGGATTGTGTTTAAAGTGATAGAGTCATAGAGATGTACACCACGGAAACAGACTCTTCAATCTAGCTCGTCCATGCCAACCAGATAGCCTTACCCAATTTAGTCCCATTAGCCAGCATTTGGCCCATATCCCTCTAAACCCATCCTGATGCCTTTTAATTGCTGTAATTGTACTAGCCTCCACCACCTCCCCTGGCAGCTCATTCCATACACGTATGATCCTCTGCGTGAAAAAGTTGCACCTTGGTCCCTTTTATATCTTTCCTCTCTCACCCTAAACCTATGCCCTCTAGTTTTGGCCTCTCACACCCCATGGAGAAAATCTTGTCTATTTATCCTATCCATGTCCCTCATGATTTTATAAAACTCTATAAGGTCACCCTTCAGCCTCCAATGCTCCAGAAAACAGCCCCAGCCTATTCAGCCTCTCCCTATAGCTCAAATCCTCCAACCCTGGAAACATCCTTTCAAGTTTCACAACATCCTTCTGATATGAAGGAGACTAGAATTGCACGCAATATTCCAAAAGTGGCCTAACCAATGTCCTGTACAGTTGCAACGTGACTGCCCAACTCCTATACTCAATGGTCTGACCAATAAAGGAAAGTGTACCAAATGCCTTCTTCATTACCCTATCTACTTGAGACTCTACTTTCAAGGAACTATGAAACTGCACTCCATGGTTTCTATCTTCAGCATCACTCCTGAGGACCTTTACCATTAAGCATATAAGTCCTGCTCTCATTTGCCTTTCCAAAATGCAGCACCTCACATTTATCTAAATTAAACTCCATCTGCCACTTCTCAACATATTGTATCTGAGGAAACCTCCTTCGCTGTCCACTACACTGCCAATTTTGGTGTCAGCTGCAAACTTGCTAACTATACCTCCTGTGTTCACATGTAAATTAGGAGAAGCCAGGGGAAGGAGAGACAAAACATTAGTACAATAGTGACTCAAGACAGGGGAATCAGGGGAACTGGACAGAGAGAGGTCTACCCAGTTGTGAATGAAGGAAGTAAGGTGAAGTTGGATTGCTTTGATTTTTAATGCTATGAATACTACAGTTAAAACAGATGAGTTAAGGGTGTGGGTTGACATGTGGAATTGTGATATTGCTGCCATCACACAGACATAGTTGAGGGAGGGGCAGGACTCATAAATTCAGGGGCATAGCATTAGTTGAGGTGGGGTGGGGGAGAGCGTTGGCAGTGTAAAAGAGCAAAATACATTAAAAAATAAGTAGTCAGTTAATGCTGTAAAGAGGGATGATATCTTGGAAGGGTCTTCAAATGAGGCTTTATGGCTTGAGGGTAGGAATAAAAAGGGAACAGTCACATTGCTGGAAATGTATTATTAATTAGGGAAACATTAGGGCTCATAAGTGACCAAGAGGTCAACCTGTGCTTGGAACCTGAGGACATTGGCAGAGTGTTAAATGAATGCTTCAATTCTGTCTTCACTTGGAAGAATGAGGATACAGGAGAAGACTTTGGTCAGGGTGATTGTTAGGTTCTTGAGCAGATTGACAAAGAGAGTGAGGAAATACTGGAAGTTTTCGCAGACTTAAGAAAGGGCAAATCCCTGGGTCCAAATGAGTTGTACCCCAGGATGCTATGGGAGATAAGGAAGGAAATTGCAGCAGCTTCAATACAAATTTTAATTCCTCCCTGATCAAGTGGGAAGAGCCAGAGGACTGGAGGGCAGCTAATGAGGTTCCACTTTTCAAAAAGAATTGGAGGGATAATCCAGAGAATTACAGGGCAGTAAGCCTCATGTCAATGATAGGAAAACTACCGGGGAAAATTCTGAAGGAGAGAATTAACCTCCACTTGGAGAGCTAAGATTTGATCAGGAATTGTCTGCATAGCTTTGTCAGAGGGTGGGCACAGTTAGTAAATTTGACTGATTTTTTTTAAGATGGTGATCAGGTGTGTTGATGAGGTGGCTATGCTTTGGACACTTCAACCAGTTCATGTATTAAAAGCAATTTACCCAAGCAGTCTTGTCAGTGAGGCAGATAACAGGACACAGAATTTGGTTTGAGGTTCAACTTGATTTTATTAACAAATGATTCCTTGTTAGAAATATCGTGTGAGCATTTCCCAAATTCCCACAACATTTATTCTCTACCTGGCTTTATCTGTCTGAGAAAGAATAGGGTTGAGAAACATACCAGCCATGATAAATGGGGGAGCAGCCTCACTGGGCCAAATGGCCTAATTCTGCTCCACTGTCTTATGGTCTTATGGTCATAGAGATCTACAGCACAGAAAAATTGGTCCATTGAATCCATGCCAATCAAAAACAACCATCTAACTATTCTGATCCCAATTTTTAGCAGTTTTGGCTCATGCCTTGGCATCACAAATGCATATCTAAATACATCTTACATACTTTGAGGGTTTTCTGCCTCTGCAACACTTACAAGCAGTGAGTTCCAGAATCCCCCACCATCTGGGGAAAGAAAGATCTCCTCTAACCCCTCTGCCCCTGACCTTAAATCTGTGCCTCTTGACATTGAACCCTCCATCATCTTTGTTTCAATTAAATATTTCTTCATGTTTTCATTCATTAACAGTACTCCATAATTCGCTTGCTTCTTAGTCCAGAACTGAATCATTGCTAAAAAAAAAAGAGACACAGGACTTCAAAACTTGTTGTCTTACGCTCATAAAGGCTGAGACATGACAATCCAAACTTAGAAAGAGAGCAACAATTTATGCAGCAGGAAAAGACAGTGCTGATTGTTTGAACTATGTTTACCATTGAGGTGCAGCATGAAATGTTGACTATCAATTTCAGTTGGCTGACTAAACTCAGGTCAGATTGGTAAACTTTAATTGGTGAAGACTTTATCATCAGGAATGGAGCAGTGATTAGCTGTTTGTATAACGCATCTCAATGGGAAAAAAAACAGTGGAAACAAATTATTTTTATTTACAAAGAACAAGGTCCTGAGTGTTGCTACAAACAGATGGCAAGGGGTGAACTTATTCAATATTGTTTCAACCTGCTGGGTAGCTAACAAAAAATGTTCATGTTCTTTGAAGAAATTCTAAACATGTAGCTTTCACGCACAGTTATATGGGTCCTCACATGCGCACACAATCACAAATACAGATAGAAAATTAAAAGAATGGAGTAGTGCCAATGCAAAGGAAAATAAATGAAGATGCATTTAGAATCTTCAGAATAACCTTGAGATATAAGGTTGAACCTGAGATCATCAATTACTTGAATTTGGTGACCGTCAGCAGTGACAAACTTTGCCATTATCTGTTAGGTTCTCGATTACTTGATGTATTTTGCTAGTCCATGCTGATGAACTGGGCACCCTGCTTCTTTGTGAGGGAGTTATGGAGTAAGATGTTGTGTGTTGAGTTATGGTCCAAAAAGCAGTGTCAGTGTGGGAAGTAATCACCTGGCAATGAGTTTCTATGAGTTTACCATTAGTGACCAAAGCCTGATCTCACCATCCAAAGAAGCACAGCATTCAGCACTTGTAGCTGTATGGGCATGGATGGCTCTTCACCTCAGAAGGAACAGTAGCCCGCAACCATCAGGTTCAAGAGAAAAGGAGCATCCAGATTTGTAAGAGTGGATACAGCTGCTGGTCCTCTCCAGAGTATCCAGTTCACAGATCGGCCTGCAGTCACAGCTGTACCAGGCAGAGAAAACTTCAATACCTACTGGCTGGCCTTTGACTCTGTCACTGAGAGGCCACCTCCAGGAAGTGGGTTGCTCCTCACTTCTTGAGCTGAAAACAAGACTTTGTTTTTGCTATTTAGGTACCCACTGTTTGTACTGCTACAGGTCTTCTTCCTGCTTCTTGGAAAATGGCATGGGCATGGGATTTTGGCAGGTAATCTGCATGCCACTTAGAGACACACCAATTCATGGTCATGATATGGCAAAAAGGCAGGTCACTGGGTTCATGATGCTTGCTTTGCTTTATTTCTACATTAGTCCTCAGAAAAGAGTTACCTTAGTGCAGCATTTCCAAGCAGGGAATGCCCTGGCTCTTTTTGAATATTAAGATATATAACAACACTGCTACTCGTGTCCCTCTGAACCAAATCAATCACTGAATAATTAACTAAAAGCTTTCAGTGTGCAACCCACAGACTGTTCCCTTTAGAGCAGTTTTAATTGCACTTAAAAATAAAGACATATCCTTATGCATAGAATTGATTTAATCATTCTGCTCATGAAAAATCTCCAAAATACTTAAGTGTACCTCTTCACTACATGCTCAGCTATTTACCTCATGTACATTTAAATGACCTTAAACATCTGTAGCAATTCAGCGCATCATGGCACAGTCAGATTGATGATTGCCTTGTGTTCTGATTGAAATCCTTGTTATTCTGCACCTTGTTCTTCCAGTAGTTCATCTAGTAATTGATTAATTAAAGTAACCCTACCATGTAGAACTCAATGAATTCACTGCCACTCGGTATGTCTACATCAAGGTCATAATTCAGCAAACTTCCAGAATTTCTGAACATTGAAATCAGAGACTGGAGATCAAAATCTGTGTAATTTGATTAAAATTTGATTTAAAACTTATTGGGTGCTGAAAATGGCCTTGAAATCTTCTTGATTCGTTGCAGATAAAATTAAGATCAGCTCTAAATTTATTAATATATCCTGGCAGACACAAACGATCAAATGTGCATCCAGATGATTAGGTTTTTACATTATTCTATAGTGCAAAATGCAGTTTTAAAAGTCAGGATGTATATTTATTTCAAAATATTATCAGACATTTGCTCTGCTTTATTTCAAAACAAACTAACTTTAGTGATTAATTTTTAATTACAATACTCTCCAGAAAATCTTTCAAAATTAGCCATATTTTATTTTATAAATAAACCATCTCCATTTCTGATGAAAAATATTGGAAATCAATCAAATGAGCTCATTATGTTAAGGAAAATTAAACATTTTAGTCTGCAAATCACAATAGAATTTGTAAGAAAAATATCAATTATTGTCTGGAGAAAACTTGACTGGTCAATTTTATTGGTTGTTTTCAAATATTATTTTCATTGCAGCTTCTTTCAAGTGCCATGCTATTTAATCTTGCCATAAAAATATCTTAACCCTTTGGTACACTCATGGCACATTTTCAGATCTATGTAAAGCTAATGACAACTGAATTTGAATTAGAATCTTTAATTGATTTTAAAATATTCCATCTAATAATCCATTCAGGTTTGTAAAATGGTACATTGATTAATTGCATTATATATGAAAATTCATCATTTTCAAGTTGGGCTTCTAGGATATAATTTCCCTACTTCAACATTGACGACTAAATTTGTTCTATATAGAAAAAGCATTAACTCAGCCATCCCTGCATTAGTTCCCTGCTTTATCACTGTCCCATTTCATTGACTCCGAGATGTTAGAAGTTCAAAGTTGCTACAAATCTTACAAAATCAGAAGCAACTAATGGATTTTGAAACTTACATGCCTAACACAAAATATATTTTTCCTCAATTGTGCTTGGAAATCCTACACATTGTTTCAACTGATAGATCTTGGGAGATAAATCTTAGATAGTTGAAACACTCTTTGTGGCTGTAAGCAGTCTGCTAGATGTGTGGAACTTATCAATGTTTTTGAGAGTTTACTGAGACAGTGTTACACTGTCATCTCAACCCAGTGTTCTTGATCACAGCAGTGGGCAAAAATCATTCTCATTGTGAAAATATAGTTTGTGATTGAGCTCCAGTTCCTTTCAGTTAGTAAACACAGTGGCAGTTTGGTCAAGAGATTGAATGAAGAGTTTCAGATGAACAATCTGTATTGAAACAGAGTTCTTTTGTTAAGCATATCATATGTTAGAAATCAACCTTCACTGTCAAAATGATGAATGAAGTGGAAGAAAATAAATGATTTTGGTGTTTTTTTTCTAACCTTGATAACATCTCTTTCTCAAGGACAAGTAATAGGGAATCTTGGAAATCCATAGAATAATTCCTTTGACATTCAGTTTGTTCACCAGCTACATGCAGCGGCAATAATGTGTTCCATCTACAAAATGCACAATAATTCACCAAGGCTCTTTCAGCAGCATCTTACAATCCCATAAACTCTAGAGTGTACAAGGCCAAGGCAGCTAAAGTATTGCAAAACCATAAATTCTAAATTATTTTCCAAGTCATGCACAATGCTGACTTGGAACTAAATCCCTGTTCCTCCATGTTGCCTGTCCAAAATCCTGGAGCTCCCTTTCTTACAGCACAGCGAATGTCCCTACACCCCAGCGACAGCAGCATTTAAAGACAATAGCTCCTCACCTCTTCTACAGGGAAATGAAGAATCGGGAATAAATGATGGACTAAAATCCTGGAATAAAAGCTAATGATGCTTACAACCCATAAACATTGTTTTGCTAAAATGTACAATCATATCTAGTCCAATTGTAGCCATAACTCCACTTTGTTGACAGCCTGTACAATTCTTGACTCCTTTGTCAATTAACAATCTATCTAACTCATTCATGGGTACAGTAAATGTCCTAATGATTACTATTTGAAGTGAAAGGGAATTATAAACACTAGCAACTTTTTGAAACACAAATAAATCCTCCTGACTTTTTTCTCCTGTATGAGCTCTCTTATTTTGCAACTGTGTCCCCAGTGCTAGTTCCCTCATGAGGGGAAATATCCTCAATAGCCATTCCTGACAAACCCCCTCAGAATCTTACATGCTCCAATGGGGAAATGGACAGGAGCTCTTCAAATACTTTTGGGGAAATTATGTCTGAAACTTTCAATCAGAAATTGGAGAAAAATAGGCTTACTAGCTTTTTTTCACTGATGTATGTATTCTGGGGTTATTTTATTTTGTTAAAACTAGTTTTGAAAAGCAGACCTTAGCAAAAGATGGGCCTGTATTCTTGGGGATGTTTATGCATGGAATTTTGTGCAAGCCAATATATTCTGCCTAGTCTAATCATTCCAGGTAGCACTTGGCTTTAATCAAAGTCATGATTTGTTGAGATCTTGTGCAACAATCTGCAGCACAGTTGTGATGTCTGTCCCTAAATCTGGGCTAGAAGACGAGGGTTCAAGTCCCTGCCTCCCCAGGAATGTCATAATATGTATGAACAGGTTGATTAAGGAAAAGAATTCACTTTCAGGGATCTTGTGTTACAATGGTAGTGTCCCTAACTCTGAGACAGAAGCCCTAGGTTCGGGTCTGACCTGTAGCAGAGGCACATCATAACATTTCTGAGCAAGTTGATTAGACAATACCTACTGAGCTTTGTTGTTATGTTTCAGCTTTGGTTTTTTTTCTTCCTTAGTTCCTTTGTATAAAATTATTTATTGGGTTCCTAGTTTATTCCTTCTGTTATCTATGAAGACAGGACATTAACAATACTGAAAACAGGCAGAAGCCCAAATTCCAATTAATCATGTGTAATGCTCAATGTACTAAAGAAAAATGTGGCTTTCAACTGCATGATCAATTCAGCATATGATTTTGTCTATTCACAGATAATCCTTAAAATCGAAGCAAACCTCCAATCGCCCAAGAAAATGCTCCTACACAAAGAAGTTATTTTTACACAAAAGAACAAGTGGCACCTAATTCAGCAAGTAATTCAGGCCCTGTAATCACAAGCATCAATTTGAGAGGAACTACACAAAAAGACCAATTACCTTAATCCAAAAGCAGCACCAGACATACAATGAAACAGATGTCAACAGCAGAAATTAACTCTGATCGTTCGAGAAAACGAATGTATCGTTGAAGGTTTCAAAATAATGATCTGGATCCTGCAGCTTGCTTAATGTCTATGCAGAAGGTGAGGAAGATGAGATGAAATTTCTTGCCTGCAGAGACAGTTCAATATTTTGGTGTATACAATACTCCAAGAAATGTGACTTCTTCTGCTCTGATGTTCCTTCGCCATCTTGCACTGAATGTTCCGATTTTCTGCCACCAAATACATTGCCATCCAGATAATGAGGAGCATTACCATCCAAATTAAATGGGGAGCATACCTAGTTTAGCATAACCGACAAGTTATCCTGTACAGAATGTAATTGAGAGTTACACATGATAACTGTCTAATATTTCAGATAAACGATGGTCTATGTTAGATGTAGAGGGGTATTTAACTTTAAAGCATCCATAACATTGTTAGGTTTATGGAAATCTAAGCTAATTAAAAATGCAAATCTCAGGAACAGTGATGAATCATTGTTGGGGTCTATGCATCATGGAAAGAATCCAAATGGAAGATTGCACTCATCAGCACCCTCTATGCTGGTTAACTGTGAGAATTCAGGCTGTGATATTGCCAGTTCTGAGGCTGACCTTTTGCAGGAATAGATTGCTCAGAAATCTAAACATCTTTCTGTCAAGCATCTGGACCTAAATATGGATCTCAGATGGGTGTGTCGGTTAAATCATTTGTCCATCCAAACATTTGGTCATTTAACCCTTTGTATCTCAGAGAATGAATCTTGGTTTTCAATTTGTCTGCAACCAAAGAGATAAACAGAACAACTTGTTTTATAAAAAATAATCAAAGACTTCTTCAAGGTTTGGACATGCTGGATAATCTCATGTGCATTTTGGTTCAAAGTATTCCCAGCCTGTGCTACCAAAAGGAGATTACAATTTTCCTACTATTAAAACAAATCTATATATCTTATAAGTAAAATAATGTTACTACATTCCTGAAAAATGGCATTGTACAACTGAATCACTTGAGCCTAGACAGTCCAGTATCATATCCATAATATCTAGCTAATTATAATTTTGACCTAATTAGTTATAATCATTGCTGTTCTAATTTAGCAAATTTAAAATATATTAGTACCCATGCAACCAGTTAAGCTTTTATTCCACGGTAAGCAATTATTCCTAATTCAAACATGTAAAGCATTTATGAACCAATCCGCATTAAACTTCAACAAAATTAGACATCAGTACAAATCTAATCCAATAGTATGCAGTTAAAATGCAAAATGGTAAAGGAATGATTTCAAAAAAAAGGTTAATTTAATTCTTCTGAATTAGTCATGGAAAGATGGAAACTCAGAAAATAAAAGCAGGAGAAAGCCATTCAGTCCTTTGAGCCTGCTCCACCAACCAATATGATGATGGATAATCATCCACCTCAGGACTCTGTCCCAGGTTAGTTCCCATACCCTTCGATCCCTTTAGCCCAAAGAACTACATCCAACTCTTCTTGAAACCTTCAGTATTTTTGTCTCAACTGCTTTCTGCGGAAGAGAATTTCACAGGCTCATCACTCTCTGGGTGGAGAAATCTCTCATCATCTCAGTCTTCAATGGCCTATCCCGTATCCTTAAATTTGTTTTTGACTTCCCAGGGCATGATTTCTGTGTGACTCTATCTAGTCCTATCAGAATGTTACAGGTTTCTATGTGATCCCCCTCATTCTTCTAACTTCAGTGAATATAGACCTAGCTAATCCAATCTCTCTTCAAGCATCAGATCTGTCTTCTCAGATTCCATCTAGGAAAACGATATTGCATTCCCTCCATAGTCACAACATCCTTCCCAGATAAGGAGACCAAAACTGCACATAATATTCCAGATATGTTCAAGCCAAGGTCATGTACAATTGCCGAATGCCTGTACTTGAATCATCTTGCTATAAAGGCCAACATACCATTTGCCTTCTTCACCACCTGCTGCATCTGCATGCTTACTTTCACCTACTGGTGTACAAGGACACCCGGATTTAATTTGCCCCTCTCCCTTTCCAAATCCATTGTCATTCCTAACATCATTACTTGCTAACGACCTTACATTTACCCACATTAAACACCGTCTGCCATGTACTTGTCCACTCACTCAACTTGTCTATATCTCACTGAATGTCCAAATTGCATAAAGTCCTCAGAGATTAGTTTATTTCCTTAAACTATTTTTGTCTTTACAAAAAATGTGCAGAATAATTTTTCTGGCCCTATAATTTACTTTGTTACTTTTAAGCAATATATATAGAAATATAATTATTGATGAGGATAGATCAAATATAAACCCAGATTCAAGTCTTATAAGGTTTTTCAAGTATCCATTAATATTGAGAGCATACATGAATCTATTTTTAGATGATTGTTGTTGGCTCAATGGTTACATAAGAATTATTTACAACTGTCAAATGTAAACAGGGTTTTCAGAGCAGTTTATTAGATGTGATTTAGGCTGAAGCTTCTTAAGGAAGATAAAGTTCTTAATAAAATGTTTATTTTAATTTTGCAGCTACAGAGCTCACAATCGAGAAAGGAAATATATCAAAGAAGGACTGCACAAATACAAAAATGTTGAGGTAGGATAGTGTGATGGGGATACGTACTCCTCCTCTGAGTGGCTTCTTGGTTATTGTATGTCTTGATTTCAATTCTAAATGATTATGTCAATGCTAATCTGAGAAAATTGGATCTCTTTATGAGCAACTTATTAGTTTTCAGCTCCTGTTCTACCTCATATCTTTAAAAATAGGGATGCGAAATTAGTGGGTTTCACATCTTCATACTTTATTCATGTGTAACAGGTAGAGTGCAGACCATTTAGTGTAGCGATGATCTGAAGAGCATAGGCATTCAGTTCTGAATAAATGATTGAGTCTTTTTAAGGTGACTATATAACCTGAACCTTTGGCACCATGTCTACGTAAGTTAGACCATGAACACCTGTTCAAGCATCTGTACTCCAAAGTGGACTTTTGCTGAGCACTTCACACAGAATTAGCAGTTTCCAATTTACCCTGCAAAAGCCACCACTGAACAGTTAAGTAAAAATGTTTTGTCTTACAGTTCTATTTGGAGTTGAGAGAAGCCAAAGTGCTCCTGTGTGAAGGCGTATGGACTGTGTGGAAAGAAATGACTGAGTGGGACCTCCATCACTTTAGTGCCTCCTTATCATGGCAAGAAGAACTCAGTTTCTTATATTATGGCTGCGACTGCCCTACAAATTACTTCATTGGCTACATGAAGCTCAAGGTGCTTGTAAAAATTGCAATATAAATGCACCTACAGTCAGACCTCACCACCAAAGATATATTTCCCTCCCCACTCTGTTTGCATTCCATAGAGACCATCCCACCGTGACTCCCTTGTTAGGTCTACGGTCCCCACCAACCCACCTTCTAAACCTGGCACCTTCCCCTGCCACTGCACGAAATGCAACAGCTATGTTCACACTTCCTCCCTCACCTCCATCCAAGGCCCCAAAGGATCATTTCAAATCCAGAGGAGATTTTCCTGCATATCCACTGACCTCATCTACTACATCCATTTCTCTCAATATGGTCTCTTCTATATCAGGGAGACAGGATGCCAACTTGTGGAGCAGTTCAGGGAACATGACTGGTCTGCATGTACCAAACAACCCCTTATACTCCCCCAAGGATATGCAAATCCTAGACCACATTTACCACCAAATCCAAGCCACCTGACAACTGGAGGAAGAGTACCTCATCTTCTGCCTTGGGCCCTTCAACCACACAGCATTGACATGGACTTCACTAGTTTCCAAATCTCCCCTTCCTCACTTCATCCCACATTCAATCCTCCAACACAACAATGCCATTTTGACCTGTCCTACCTGTCCATCTTCCTTCCCACCTATCAGCTTGACCCTCCCCACTGACCTATCACAATAACCTCTCACCTGCATCCACATATTGCCGAGCCACCTACCTTCCCTCCAACACCACCCCGCCCCTCCTATTTATCTTTCAGTCCCCTTTCCCATCCACCAGTCCTGATGAAGGACTTATGCCCGAAATGTAGATTCTCCTGTTCCTTGGATGCTGCCTGGCCTGCTGTGCTTTTCCAGCAACACATGTTTTGACTCTCAATATAAATGCATGGCTATTTTTTATGATTTCACAAGGTCAATTGCGGGGTTTCTGGTTTGCAATCAATAACTTGTTGATTTTTAGATGGTTCAAATCACCCCCAAAACCCTGGATCTGTCACTGGACTTATTTAGGGAATGTGAAATGAAGAAGGCAATAGACACGTATTTTAGGGCATGAGAATCCCTGTGTTTATTTAAATACAGAAAGTACGTATAATACAAGAAAGATGTGTAAAAGCACTAAACAGTGAAATTATCACTATACAGAGGACAGTAATTACAACATTAATCTCTATTAGAAGCTAACCAGCAGTTTTAATCACAGATACTTTAATCAGGGCTTTATACCCTTGGGGGCCCTGCACTGTCACCACCTGCCTTCCCCTTACTGCTACCTTGGTCGGAAACTTTTGGGGTGTCCAGAGTTTCCACTCACCGCTGGGGAAAAGCACAGTTTTAAATCACAGCTGACTGTTCAGGTTCTTGCCATTGGTTCTCTTGGTTCAGAACAGGCCCGTGTCCCAATGCTCTTGTTCGGATAGCGCTTGTTTGGCATCCTCCCCCCTCGGATGTCCTTTGTTCTAATAATGCTCCTGGTTTTGTTTCCCGATTCAGCTTCTCTGTTCGGCCTGTGTGCTTTTTGGTTCCGAAGCTGCTTGTTGGGACTAGAGCCTGTGGGGAAGCTGTTTCTGGAGGAGCGTGTTGTTGAAAAAGCTCTCCCCTCAGGTCAGATCAGAGCTGGCAGTTCGACAGTCAGTGTGCCTCATTATCTCCTCTCAAGTCTGTGCTGTCCATTGTGTTTCTGCTGTTTCCTTCTGAAGTTAATTGGTTTCCCGATAGTTAAGTGCATGTGTAATTTTTTTTAAGTTGATTGTTCGGTGTCTGTATAGGCTCTGTATTGTCTGCACTGGTTATCTCGAGGTTAGTTAGTTCCAGTCTGGACTGTTAGATTCAATTGATTGTTCTCTTTGAGTGGAGGTGTATATTGGAATTCCAGGGTCAGACTGAAATCATTCTGCAACCCCAGGGCATCAATGTGGACCTCAACAGTTTCCTCATTTCCCCTTCCCCCACCTCACTCGAGTTCCAAACTTCCAGCTCAGCACTGTCCCCATGACTTGTCCTACCTGCCTATCTCCTTTTCCACCTATCCACTCCACCCTCTCCTCCCTGACCTATCACCTTCATCCCCTCCCCCACTCACCTATTGTACTCTATGCTACTTTCTCCCCACCTCCACCCTCCTCTAGCTTATCTCTCCACACTTCAGGCCCACTGCCTTTATTCCCGTAACGTCGATTTCGCTGCTCCTTGGATGCTGCCTGAACTGCTGTGCTCTTCCAACACCACTAATCCAGAATCTGGTTTCCAGCATCTGCAGTCATTGTTTTTACCTCATTGAAATCATTCTGCCTCTGTATGTGTTTGTTGCAGGCTCAGCTCAAGATTTTGTCCAGTATTTTAGATGATAGCAATATTTGCTCAATCCTACACAATTACTTCAGGGTGTCATCAGATGAAGAGGATAGTTGACTGACATTGAAATGCATGAATATTTCTGGGAATAATAAATAAAAATTTCCTTTTGGGCAACCCAAAGGATCATCTTCCTTGTCCTGGAAGTAATCTCACTTTGTTACAGTGATTCCAAATGTCACACAACAATTTGCATTTATAACACACCTTTAAAGTAATAAAGTTGAAAATCACACAACACCAGGTTATAGTCCAACAGGTTCATTGGAAGTACAAGGTTTTGGAGCGCTGCTCCTTTGTTAGGTAGCTAGTGGTGCAGGATCATAGGACACAGCATTTATAGTAAAAGATCAAACTGTCACACAACTGTTGCAATGTATTTAACAAACCTAGATTGCTGTTAAGTCTTTAATCATTTAGAATGGCAAAGCAGGTTTCAATTCATTAATATGTTAATCCCAGAATTTATTTCAAGTCACATTCCCAAGATAACTTAGGATTTCATTAAAAATCTCAGCTCAGAGAATGCATTAAAGGTGTGAGGTTAGAGTCGATCCGTAATGAAATGACACATGGACTGACTGCCTACGGATTGTGACTCTTTGAGCAATATTACAGGCATATGCACACACACGCACACTCTTTCTCTCCCTCACACACATGCACATGCACATATAAGTTGATGGGGTAAATTTGCATTTGCAGATTTGTATTTGCAGATATATTCTATTTTGCTCAAAAAGCACACAATGTCCAACAAAAATGCTACCTGACAAAAGGAGCAGCACTCCAAAAACGTTTAGTTCCAAA
Organism: Chiloscyllium plagiosum; assembly: GCF_004010195.1. NCBI lineage: Eukaryota > Metazoa > Chordata > Chondrichthyes > Orectolobiformes > Hemiscylliidae > Chiloscyllium > Chiloscyllium plagiosum. The sequence continues at coordinate 36,668,597 of NC_057736.1, read as the reverse complement.
TAAACCTGTTGGGCTATAATCTTTTGAGATTTGGTATTCTTGATATTCTGATCTGGTGAATGCAAGTTAAAAATATTCAATAGTGTATTCTTTTTCCAGTCATACTTAAGTTCTGTTTTGCCAGGTGATTATTTACAGAAGGAATTGTCTTTAAATTGATAACTGTCCATGTGTCTATTACTTTTATCTGTTATAAATTGTGCAACTAATGCACATGATTCTATGGCTTGAATAACATGACTCTTTGTCATTCTGAAAATAATGGTTTATAAGAAAGATATTTGTGCTCTACACAGAATACTTGCCGAACAGAAACACAATTTGATTACATAAGAAAATAGAATACATTAGCAAGTGTATCAATTACGTATTTGCATTGCAGAGAGAGAATTTGATGTTTAAAGGTGCTTCATTACAATGAGAATGTCAAATTAATCTTTCTTCAGCTTTGCTATGTATGGTACAGGCACTATTTTCACCAGGCATTTTCTGAATGACTAAAGAGCGGGTAGAGCACTAACTTTGTTGGAGGTGATTCTGAAAGACAGAATTTTTGGAGAAGCAAAGACCGATTCAGGATAGTGAGCATGGTTTTGTACGAGGAACATTCTGTCTCACAAACTTGTTTGAGTGTTTTGAGGAAGTTACCAAAAGGATTAATGAGAGCAAAGTGTAGATATTGTTTACATGGACTTTAGTAAAGCTTTCGACAAAGTTCCATATAGTAGACTAATTAGTAAAGTTACATCACATGAGATTCAGAGTGAGCTTGCCAGTTGGATACAAAATTGGTTGAACAGTAGGAGGATGGCAGTAGAAAGTTGCTTTCCAGACTGGAGGCCTCTGTCCAGCGGTGTTCCATAGGGATTGTTACTGGATCCACATTGAGAGTCATAGAGTCATAGAGATGTACAGCATGGAAACAGACCCTTCAGTCCAACCCGTCCATGCCGACCAGATATCCCAGCCCAATCTAGTCACACCTGCCAGCACCTGGCCCATATCCCTCCAAACCCTTCCTATTCATAAACCCATCCAAATGCCTCTTAAATGTTGCAATTGTACCAGCCTCCACCACATCCTCTGGCAGCTCATTCCATACACGTACCATCCTCTGCGTGAAAAAGTTGCCCCTTAGGTCTCTTTTATATCTTTCCCCTCTCACCCTAAACCTATGCCCTCTAGTTCTGGACTCCCCCACCCCAGGGAAAAGACTTTGTCTAATTATCCTATCCATGCCCCTCATAATTTTGTAAACCTCTATAACGTCACCCCTCAGCCTCCGACGGTCCAGGGAAAACAGCCCCAGCCTGTTCAGCCTCTCCCCATAGCTCAAATCCTCCAACCCTGGCAACATCGTTGTCAATCTTTTCAGATTAGATTAGATTAGATTACTTACAGTGTGGAAACAGGCCCTTCAGCCCATCAAGTCCACTTCGACACGCCGAAGCGCAACCCACCCAGACCCCTTCACCTCACACTACGGGCAATTTAGCATGGCCAATTCACTTAACCGGAACATTTTTGGACTGTGGGAGGAAACCGGAGCACCCAGGGGAAACCCACGCAGACACGGGGAGAATGTGCAAACTCTACACAGTCAGTCGCCGTAGGCGGGAATTGAACCCAGGTCTCTGGCGCTGTGAGTCAGCAGTGCTAACCACTGTGCCACCGTGCTGCCCACCCTTTCCAGTTTCACAACATCTTTCCGATAGGAAGGAGACCAGAATTGCACGCAATACTTCAACAGTGGCCTAAACAATGTCCTGTACAGCCGCAACATGATCTCCCAAATCCTGTACTCAATACTCTGACCAATAAAGGAAAGCATACCTGTTAGAAACGAAAATCGCTTCTCAATAATCGCTCTAGACAAATTCAGGAAAACAAAGTTTTATTAGCAAGTCTGCAGAGTTGGGCACTCTTCTGAGAAAAGCGCGCCAGGCTAACAAAGTTTTCGATTAAATACAGTTCAAGCTCCTCCCTTTTATAGCTCTAAAGAGTCACGAGGTTCACATTCTGAACATTCATTATTTTTCCATTCTGGACCCTTCTCACAAAGTCTGCAGTATATGTCTCCCCAGTTGTTTTTCTAGCCTGCAGTCTTATCAGTCAAGGACTTATTCTTCTCTGTCAGAGTTAGTGGTCTTATCAATCAAGGACTTGTTTTTCTACTCTGTCTCGTCCTTTATTATAGAGAAGCATGTTTTACCCTACCCCCCACGGCTCTATTCCCCTTAGACTCTGAGGTCATGCACATCTTACCTATTTGTACCGAAATCGTCTCTCACAATACCAAACGCCGTCTTCACTATCCTATCTACCTGCGACTCTACCTGCAAACTTACTAACTGTACCTCTTATGCTCGCATCCAAATCATTTATGTAAATGACAAAAAGTAGAGAGCCCAGCACCCATCCTTGTGGCACTCCATTGGTCACAGGCCTCCAGTCTGAAAAACAACCCTCCACCACCACCCTCTGTCTTCTACCTTTGAGCCAGTTCTGTATACAAATGGCGAGTTATCCCTGTATTCCATGAGATCTAACCTTGCTGATCAGTCTCCCATGAGGAACCTTGTCGAATGCCTTACTGAAATCCATATAGGTCACATTTACTGCTCTGCCCTCATCAATCTGTTACTTCTTCAAAAAACTCAATCAAGTTTGTGAAACACGATTTCCCACGCACAAAGCCATGTTGACTATCCCGAATCAGTCCTTGCCTTTCCAAATACATGTACATCCTGTTCCTCAGGATTCCCTCCAACAACTTACCCAGAACCGAGGTCAGGCTCACTGGTCCATAGTTCCCTGGCTTGTCTTTACCACCCTTCTTAAACAGCGGCACCACGTTTGCCAACCTCCAGTCTTCTGGCACCTCACCTGTGACTATCAATGATACAAATATTTCAGCAAGAGGCCCAGCAATCACTTCTCTAGCTTCCCACAGAGTTCTCGGGTACACCTGTTTAGGTCCTGGGGATTTATCTACTTTTAACCGTTTCAAGACATCCAGCACTTTCTCCTCTGTAATCTGGACATTTTGCAAGATGTCACCATCTATTTCCCGACAGTCTGATCTTCCATATCCTTTTCCACAGTAAATACTGATGCAAACTATTCATTTAGTATCTCCCCCATTTTCTGTGGCTCCACACAAAGGCTGCCTTGCTGATCTTTGAGGAGCCCTATTCTCTCCCTAGTTACCCTTTTGTCCTTAATATATTTGTAAAAACCCTTTCGACTGTCCTTAATTTTATTTGCCAAAGCTATCTCATGTCCCCGTTTTGCCCTCCTGATTTCCTTCTTAAATATACTCCTACTTCCTTTATACTCTCTAAGGATTCACTCAATCTATCCTGTCTATACCTGACATATGCTTCATTCTTTTTCTTAACCAAACCCTCAATTTCTTTATTCATCCCGCATTCCCTATACCTAACAGCCTTCCCTTTCACCCTGACAGGAATATACTTTCTCTGGATTCTTGTTATCTCATTTCTGAAGGCTTCCCATTTTCCAGCCATCCCTTTACCTGCAAACATCTGCCTCCAATCAGCTTTCGAAAGTTCTTGCCTAATACCATCAAAATTGGCCTTTCTCCAATTTAGGACTTCAACTTTTAGATCTGGTCTATCTTTTTCCATCGCTATTTTAAAACGAATAGAATTATGGTCGTTGGCCCCAAAGTGCTCCCCCACTGACACTCAGTCACCTGCCCTGCCTTATTTCCCAAGGGCAGGTCAATTTTTTTCACCTTCTCTCGTAGGTACATCCACAAACTGAATCAGAAAATTGTCTTGTACACACTTAATGAATTCCTCTCCGTCTAATCCTTTAACACTATGGAAGTCCCAGTCGATGTTTGGAAAGTTAAAATCCCCTACTATAACCACCCTATTATTCTTACAGATAGCTGAGATCTCCTTACAAGTTTGTTTCTCAATTTCCCATTGACTATTGGGGGGTCTATAATACAATCCCAATAAGGTGATCATCCCTTTCTTATTTCTCAGTTCCACCCAAATAACATCCCTGGATGTATTTTCGGGAATATGCTCCCTCAGCACAGCTGTAATGCTATCCCTTATCAAAAATGCCACTCCCCCTCCTCTCTTGCCTCCCTTTCTATCCTTCCTGTAGTATTTGTATCCTGGAACATTAAGCCGTCAGTCCTGCCCATCCCTGAGCCATGTTTCTGTAATTGCTATGATATCCCAGTCCCATGTTCCTAACCATGCCCTGAGTTCATCTGCCTTCCCTGTTAGGCCCATTGCATTGAAATAAATGCAGTTTAATTTATTAGTCCTACCTTGTCCCAGCCTGCCCTGACTGTTTGATTCACTTCTCTTCTCAGCTGTACCCGTCTCCGATCAATCTCTTTCCTCACTATCTCCCTGGGTCCCACCAACCCCATCTTATTAATTTAAATCCTCCCAAGCAGTTCTAGCAAATTTCCCTGCCAGTATATTAGTCCCCTTCCAATTTAGGTGCAATCCGCCCTTCTTGTGCAGGTCACTTCTACCCCAAAGGAGATTCCAATGATCCAAAAATGTGAATCCTTCTCCCATACACCAGCTCCTCAGCCATGCATTCATCTGCTCTATCCTCCTATTCCTGCCCTCACTAGCTCGTAGCACTGGGAATAATCCAGATATTACTACCCTTGAGGATGTCCTTTTTAAATTTCTGCCTAGCTCTCTGTAATCTCCCTTCAGAGTCTCAACCTTTTCCCTTCCAATGTCGTTGGTTCCCATGTGGACAATGACCTCCTGCTGGGCTCTCTCCCCCGTGAGAACATTCTGCACCCTCTCTGAGGCATCCTTGATCCTGGCACCAGGGAAACAACACACCATTCTACTTTTTCTCTGCTGGCCACAGAAACATCTGTCTGTTCCTCTGACTACAGAATTCCCTAACACAGTTGATCTCTTGGAAGCCAACATACCCCTCGTTGCATTAGATCCAGTCTCAATACCAGAAACTTGGCTGTTCATGCTACGTTCCCCTGAGAATTCATCACCCCCTACATTTTCCAAAACAGCATACCTGTTTGAAATGGGTATATCCACAAAAGACTCCTGCCCTCGGTGCCGACCTCTCTTGCCCTTCCTGGAGTTAACCCATCTATATGACTCTATATGAGACTTTCCCCCCTTCCTATAACTGCCATCCATCACATACTGTTGCTGTTGCAAATTCCTCAATGCTTCTATCTGTCTCTCCAACCGATCCACTCGATCTGATAAGATTCGCATCCAACAGCATTTATGGCAGATATAATCCGCAGTAACCCTTAAACTCTCTTTAAACTCCCACATCTGACAAAAAGTACATATCACTGCAAAGGCCATTTTTGCTCCTTCACAATCTACAGACCCAGAAAATAACACCGTCTTATTCCTCTACAGACACTGTCCCAAGTTAAATTAATAGCTATGGCTTATATTTTAAGTTTAATCAAGAGACTTATCTCCAAAAACATATAATCAAGAAAAAATCCACTATACTCACTACTGCAGCTTTCTCTTGGACAGACTTAAAACAACAACTAACTTATCTGATTCTGTGCTGTGAACTTTACCCAAGAACAGTTCCTCCAAGATTAGTTGTGAATTTCACTGTTTATTAATTTTCCCAGATGCATTCCGATGTCCAGCGATACATGAATTCAAACAGCAAAGGCGGTAACTGTGCAGGTTCTCTCTCTCTCTCTCTCTCTCCTGCACTGTCCTCACCATGTGCTTCCTTTGTCTGCCCTTCTCCCTTTTAAACTGCTGTTGTTTTGACTTTTTTTTTTCCAAAGTTCCAAAACAATGCAACAGCATATAAAACAGTAATTGCTGCTCCTGGAATTCGAGGAAATCACCTCCAAAACCTAAAATACCTCAAAAAAAGGAGCAGTTCTTACAGCTAGAAATTTTTCCCATCCTCCATCTTGGATTTGTTTGTCATTTATATAAGCAATTTGAATGAGATGTGGATGACATCAAAAATTGGTGTTCTAGTTCAATAATGTCAAGGGGCTGAGAAGTGACAGATGGAGTTTAATCTGGATAAATATGAGGTATTGCATTTTGATAAAACAAACAAGGACAGGACTTATAGAATTAATGTAGACCCAGTGGGACTGTCTGTCCTTTCCAGTCTGGCAGGTAGATACATCATTGTTCTGTCATTCTGATCACTTAATCCGTGCTATCAACTTCCTCTCTCCTCCAGCATTCCACCCCCCACCCCCACAACTATTCCTTAAATGCTGCCTCCTCCACACTTTATATCAGCAATGATGAAGAATCATTTAGACTCAATATGTTAACTTGCTTCCTCTACATGGATGCTGCCTGACCCACTGTGATCACCAGCACTTTCTGTTTTCAGTACAGATTCAGTCCAGCGTCTGCAGTCATTTGCTCCTATGTCAGGCTTGTGTAGTTTATAGAACAGACAGACCAAGGAGTTGGGTTGATAGCTTTTTGAAATTTGTGTCACAGGTCGACAGGGTGGTTAAGAAAGTATTTATCACGTTTGCCTTTATAGCTCAGAAGTTTGAGTACAGGAATTGGGACGCTATGTTGACATTGTACAGGATGTTGGTGAGGCCTTTTCTTGATTACTGTGCATAGTTCTGATCACCCTGCTAAAGGAAGAATGTTATTAAATTGGCGAGGGTTCAGAAAAGACTTAGCAGGATGTTGGCAGGAATGGAGGGAAAATAGGCTGAATAAGCTGGACCTTTTTAACTGGAGCATAAGAGATTGAGGGGTGACTTTGTAAGGTTTATAAAATCATGAAGATATAGATAAGGTGAAAAGCAAGGGTATTTTCCCCAAAGTTGGGGAGTTCAAAATTTGGGAGTATGTTTTTAAGGTGAAAGGCGAAAAATTTAAAAAGGAGAGGCCTGTGACCAGTGGAGTGCCACAAGAATCGGTGCTGGATCCCAATTTTTCATCATTTATATAAATGATTTGGATATGAACAGAAGAGGTACAGTTAGTAAGTTTGCAGATGACACCAAAATTGGAGGTGTAGTGGAAAGCAAAGAGGGTTACCTCAGATTACAATGGGATCTTGATCAGATGGGCCAATGGGCTGAGAAGTGGTAGATGAAATTTAATTTAGACAAATGTGAGGTACTGCATTTTGGGAAAGCAAATCTTAGCAGGACTTATACACTTAATGGTAAGGTCCTAGGGAGTGTTGCTGAACAAAGAAACCTTGAAGTGCAGATTCATAGCTCCTTGAAAGTGGAGTTGCAGGTAAATATGATAGTGAAGAAGGCGTTTGGTATGCTTTTCTTTATTGGTCAGAGTATTGAGTACAGGAGTTGGGAGGTCATGTTACGGCTGTATAGGACAATGTTGATAGGCCAATTTTGGAATATTGTGTGAAATTCTGGTCTCCTTCCTATCAGAAAGATGCTCTGAAACTTGAAAGGGTTCATAAAAAGATTTACAAGGATGTTGCCAGGGTTTGAGGATTCAGAACTAGAGGACATAGGTTTAGGGTGGGAGGGGAAAGATATATAAGGGACCTAAGGGGAAACTTTTTTAAGAAGAGGGTGGTACATGTAAGGAATGAGCTGCCAGAGGAAGTGGTGGAGGCTAATACATTTGCAACATTTAAAAGGCATCTGGATGGGTGTATGAATAGGAAGGGTTTGGAGGGATATGGGCCGGAAGATGGCAGGTGGTACTAGATTGGGTTGGGATATCTGGTCGGCATGGACGAGTTGGACTGAAGGGTCTGTTTCCATGATGTAGATCTCTGTGACTCTATGACTCTATGACATGAAGAGCAATGTTTTTGAACAGAGAGTGGTTTGTGCATGGAATGAACTGCCAGAGGAAGTGGTAGACACAGGTACAGTTACAACATTTAAAAGAGATTTGGATTGGAACATGAATAAGAAGGGTTTGGAGGGATACGGGCCAAACACAGGAAGATGGGACTGGTTTAGTTGGCATGCAGTTGGACCAAATGCTCTGGTTCCATGCTGTATTAAACAGCTACAGAAACAGGTTTATGAAGGCTCCCTCAATTACTCCACAAGTAATTAATTAAAATGTTTAGAACAAGAAGGATCCAGGCTTTATCTCAGTCTGTAAGAAAGTGACTGAGTTTAAACCAAACCAGGAGTGTTACAGAGGAAGGATTCTGACAAAGAGGCACTCGATGCAAAACATTAACAGATTTCTCTCCACACATACTGTCAGACCTGCTGAGCTTACGCAGCAATTTCTGTTTTTGTTGTTAGAAGTGTTACAATTCAGCTTGGCATTAACTCAGCTTCCACTTGAAGAAAAGTCACTTGGTTAAAATTTCAGCCCTATAGCCATGCGTCAGGAAGTAGTTATTGTCTTATGGGGGCTGAGGGGTGGGGACCATTTCTGAGAAAAAGGAAGACAAATCTCTAAGAGATTTCCACTTGAGAATTCTCTGTCCTACATTATTCCAGTGAAGATGAGCACAAGCTGGAGGAGTTGTATCTCTTGTTTGATTCGATACATTGTAACCGTGTGAAATCCACATAACGACTTCAGAAGATAAATATGCCGCCCACTTTCTCAGATGCCAGCTGCATACAATGGTTCTGCTGCTGCAATTTATAGCTTACCTATACTTCACTTAATACTGTCCTTCTTTTTGGCTTAGTGGGGGTTCAGTGTATCAGCACACCTGCTGCGGACATGTCATACACAAGGAGCTGCGGTTGCAAGGTGGGTAGACGCAGGTTCAGGTTGGTGGGTTGGATGGGGACCCGTGGAGGTGCGAAGTCTAAGGGGTTCACGGAAAGGCTATCAGGAAGTGGACCTGGATTTTTGAAGACTCAACAACATGTAGAGGCAGAGGCTGGAAACCACTGGTGGAAAAGTGCTCACTATTATAATCCCTTCTTCTGGAAATCAAATATTTACAATCAGAAAGAGAATGGAAATGACCATAGCTGGATTGGGCATGATAAGCCCACTTGGCTTAAACTTCCGTGGGTCAGACTGGGCGGGTAAGGTGGAGGTGGAGGACCTAGCCACTTCTGAAATATCCTAAGTGGAGAGTTCTGAGTGGGCTTGCATGTCAACATTCCCTTCTTTGGGTGTCTCCTTGCACTTCCCTGTCTCCTTGTGAGGAAGGGACACTGGAGTGTGTATCATGACCCCCACACCCCAGCCTTTAGTTTGGTGGACCAATGGCTGGATCAATGGAGTGCAGGTGTGTGCACCAATCCAGCACACCCTGAGTGTGCTCCATTGACTGTTGGCACCAGCCAACAACCTGTGCATGGAGGCAACCAGACAATTGTGGGATTGACTGCACTGCTGCAGCTTCTAGGCAATGAGAGTCATTGCATCCCAAATGCCTGTCTGACTCTCCTGCCGCTCCCTGTGCTTATGGATGAAGTCCCTGACCACTGATACCACAAGGTCCTCTCCAACCTGGAGCTTTGAAGGTAATCAGTCTCTCATGGTACTCCGCGTTCCAGTGGAATGAAAGATGATACTCAGTTGAAGGAATAGAGATGTCTTGGCAGCCCCTTAGAGCAGTCCCTATGTTACCCTGCAGGTGCCAGGATTCTCTTCTCATAGGGGCTCCACCTCTCCCACACAGATACAGCTCAACAGATTGAGAGGAAGTCTTTTTGTTTTGCATATTGTGATGTTCTTGAAAGTCTGACCTTTGGTAAGATAGTGTTGTGCTTCCTCCTATCTCAGAAAGATGGAGGAAATAGGAGCTGGATCTATTAAATGAGATGCCAAGATTTCTGATAAAAATATAAAGAAGTCATCTCAATACATGAGATATGATGCCAACAGGTGCTGGCAGGTGGGACTAGATTGGCTTGGGATATCTGGTCGGCATGGATGAGTTGGACCGAAGGGTCTGTTTCAATGCTGCACATCTCTATGACTCTATGACTTTGCCAGTCACTGATCTCTATTAAATAGGTTGTACTACATTCAAATGGTATGACTGCTGGACTGTTAATCTCAAGACTCGGGTAATGTTCTGGGGACCTGGTTCAAATCCTGCCATGGCAGATAGTGGAATTTGAATTCATAAAAATAAGGAAAATTGGAAGTAAGAGTCTAATAATGACAGTGAATCCATTATCAATCGTCAGAAAAATCCATCCAGTTCAGTAATGCAGTTTAGAGAAGGAAACTGCCATCCTTACCAGGTCTGACCTACATGTGATTCCAGGCACACAGCAATGTGGTTGACTCTTAACTGCCCTCTGGGCAATTAAGGATGGGCAATAAATTCTGGCTTTTCTAATGACACCTACATCCTGTGAATGAATAAAAAATAAATTGGTTCAACATTTTTCAGTGACAGTCCTTTAAAGAGTCACATTTCTTCCACAGAAAAGTCTTTTATAAAATTAAACTGTCCTCAAATCATATACTGCTCTGAAAACTCACCCCAAAGCCCCCCCATGTGTATTGCTATGTTAGCATTGCAGAACAACCATAAGTTCCTAAGGTCACAATTTTGTTCAGTCTATTATTGGGATATTTTGATTATATTTCAAAAATGATTGATAATATGGAGACTTCTTGCTTCGGCATAAATTTCCTTTTATAAAATTAACTTGTTAATATTAAACACAATTGCTTAAAATTCTTCATTTTACTATTTTAAAATGCATACGTTTGGTTATTTTTGATATTTATTATGGTTGTCATACAGAAATATAAAAACGTTTGTTCATTGATATCAATAACAGTGTTCCCTGCTGTCTTATTTTATCGGAACGTGTTGCATTTGGAGCAGTATAATAGCAGAAACCATGCTAAACAGTCTGTTCATAGTGTCTGTATGAGCATTAGACAGTTCTGCAAATATTAAAGAATTTTGCATAAATTTAATCTATGTTGCTGCTTTCACTGACTGATAGTCATGGGAAATTATGTTCAAAGATGCTGATAGAGAAAGAATCCCGATTGCATGTGGGCCATTTTGCATTCCAGTTTCAGTGACAGGATTGTTAAACTCCACTTGCAGGCTTGGAGTGTCTCTCCCACTCAATTAATGAAGTGTCACTCAACATTTATTGGTGTCATGATTGATTGTGACTGTTTAGTATGCAGTTGTAAGTATTGCTTTCTAATAGAAATAACTGAGGAATTGTATGTTGTCAGCTTTAGTTTCTTTTTCTTGTGATTGAGATTTCCTCAACTGCATTGTCATTTGATGCGCTCATCAAAGATCTCTCAAGTGTCAATTAAAACAAGGTTGGCCATGGTCGTAGTTGTTACTTTTAGAGTTAGGTTGACTGCCCATTTACTTTCAGTCTGTTGTTTTGTTATAAACTTATGCATGCTAAAATGCTGACATTTCACTCTATCTCTGGAATAACTCCACAGGGGCCGATATCCCATCACCAAGTCACCCCTTATTTACCCAAGCACAATACATGGACTCCAAAAAGCTAGCTCAGAACCAGTGTCCAGAGTAAGAAGAATCACTGAGACTCCTGTTTATATCTGTCAACCAAGACTCCCTGATAGACCCAGGTTAATAGCCCCAATCCGGGAACTCATACTCAATGAGATCTGACCAACCTCGTTCCAATCACTACATTCTCCAAAGCATTAAAAACAAACTGAATAAATATTTAATCAATGTTTTAAAATGTCTTTATTCATGCTATGAGCTGATTGCCCACAATTCAGTTCTCTTTATCACTATAACAACACATGGACTTAACCAATCATGTGCAGTAAAGATAAAAGCCAACTGATGCACACATTCAAACACTGTGTGATTGAACAATTGGACATTTTAAGCTGTTTCTCCAGCTAACAAATCAACAATGAGAATGTGTCGGGATAAGGAAACAATCATTCAGAATTTGGATGAGGAGAACATTCTTCATTTAGAATATTGTGAATTTTTGCAGTTATGCACCACAGAAGTTAATGATAGTGAGGATTGTTGGTCATCAATAAATATATTGAATGCTGGGAAAGACAGATTTTTTACAACTTGGAATTGACAGATATGGTGAGCTGCAAAAAATAGGAGTTGAGACAGATGTAGCAGTTGGCTAGAGGGGCTGTGTACTCTATTCCTCTACTTAACTCTTTGTTTCCTTTGTTTTCTGGTCTCAAGTAACTTGCATAGTCTGTCCCAAAGTATTATTTTCAATAATAAATCTAGTTTTAATTTGACTAAACCAACAACTCCGGTCATCTGCCTTGGGAGTCTATTCCATAGATTGGCCACTGAAATATTGGGCTGAATCTTAAAACCTAAAATAGATGAGTCAAGATTCTGTCAGAGGTTAAGATGCTCATAGCAACAGGAACAGGGAATGAACCTGCCTCAAACCCAGTCAATTCCAGTTTTTCAGGAAAGAGACAAATGATGGATGACCAGCCAGGTTGTATGAAGCTTAATGGGGTATGGTATCTCAGTGGTCAGCACTGCTGCCTCACAGTGCCAGGGACCAGGGTTCATTTCCATCTTGGGTAACTGCTTGTGTGGAGTTTGCACATGGGTTTCTCCTGAGTGCTCTGGTTTCCTCCCACAGTCCACAGTGCAGGTTAGGTGGATTGGCCATGCTAAATTGCCCATAGCGTTCAGCGATGTACGGCCTAGGTGGGATAGCCATGGGAAATACAGGGATAGAATGGGTTAGGGTGGGATCCTCTTTGGAGGGTTGGTGTGGACTTACTGGGCTAAATGGTCTGCTTCCACATCGTGGGGCTTCTGTGATTTTGTATTGTGTGACTTCATTTCAACAGCTATTCTAATTTTGACTGCAGGTGTTTTCTAGGTGTCTATAAACTCTGATACTTAAAGAAAGCTAAAACGGCTGAGTCCATGAGACAAGCTCCTTTACAGGACTCTGGTGTGCTAGGAAAGGCATTAATGATTCCTTCAGGGCTAACAAGCTACCCAGTAAACTGCCCCTCTCACCTGTCTCTGCACAGTTTCTCCACTTATGCCTTCCTACTCACTACCATTTAACTACCCCTCCATCCTCAACTCCTGACACTCAGCGACTATCATGATTTCTCACATTCCCCTCTAATCCATCCTCCTATTCCAATTGGCCTCATGAAGTAGGCTCCCTTCCTGAAAGTTCTCCAAGTTGTCAATCAGTTTAACAGTGGGTAGGAACCGCACAGAGAAACAAAAAGAAAAGCTATTATATACAGTTGGACGTACACGAAAATTCTTGGTCAGACAGACCATTGTTTCCAGTGATACAGCTTAAATTATCTTACTGTATGCATACATACTGTACTCAGGACATATTATTCTGGACAAAGTGAAGCAATTTGTCATATCTCGTAATTTTTTTATTGCCTATTTGTGTTCTGTCTCATGATTACCATATCAGTATATCATAAAGAGACACAGTACGTCGGTACACTTTAAGAACCATACTCATGGAATCATCACTGCATCATAACATGTGACTTTAGAGTATAAAGATCACCAACTCCATGCTACCTCAGAACACTTAAAATATGATGGATTACTGGAAGCATGCTACTAAATAATGCTTTGCTGAAATCTATTAACTTAACATCTGGACAGATACTGATGCCTATGAATGTCATTGTTGTATATAACAGGTAGCAGGAATAAAGATTTATTGGATTCTTCATTATGATGATATCCAGGTCCAGTTTCTTATATTACCAGGGACATTATAAGCTTTGACACATCAGGTAAAATGCCCTGATGGAGGCAAAAATCACATCCATAAAGTTTAATTGTTTATTGCCCATTATAATTTGAACCCAACTATTTTTGATCTATAGATCTTACCATATGCATTTTTAGAAAGAGACAGTTAATTTTGTTTTTTGAGAAAGAGGGATGAATTGAAGAAAAAAAAATGATGAGTGCAGTTAAAGTATCTAAAGGAACTGAAGTGTGTCATTCAACCTCTTCAGCATATTCCATTATGGACATTAGCCATGGTCCAAATGAATCTTGACACCACCTGCTTGGTGGCTCTGTAACCCTTAATGTCCTAGGGAATACAGTGGCTTAATGATTTGCACTGCTGTCTCACAGCGCTAGCAACTTGAGTTTGATTCTAGCCTCAGGTAAGTATGTGTGTGGAATTTGCACATTCTCCCTATATCGCGTGGGGTTCCTTCGGGTGCTCTGGTTTCCTCCCACAGTCCAAAGTTGTGCAGGTCAGGTGAATTGGTCATGCTATTTATTTAGTTATATAAGTGACATTCATATAAACAAGTCAAGTATTGACACAAAGTGAGTCATTCTTACTGATAATGAGGAACATTAAGAACCGATGGAACACACATACCACTTAATGCAGTATTTTGTTGGAACTCATTGCAAGCTATTCCATTGTTGGAGCAGTCTTAAAAGTTCAAATCCAAAACTAAGTCAAGAAATATATGAAGATGCACATCCACCTTATGCAAAAAAATGTACTGGCTTATGGCTATATTCCCAAGATCTCATCCTTTATCATCTCCTTCTCAATCCACGGAGACAATATCATTATTTGAACATGCACTGTGACTAAAGGCATTCATAAAGTGTGACTTGTTCAGTTGTGTTATTATGAAGTGGTTACCTTGACTTTCAAACCTACTGTTGACTATAAATAGTCCTTAATCCTACACCAACTATGTTCATGAATATACGCCAGGGACTTCAGGAGCTCAGTTCCTACATATAGTGCAACTGTCAATATACATATGGAGAAAATTTCATCTTGGGAACAAGCCTATAAGTCACCAATGCTCATTATCTGTGTTTACTTTTATTGTTTGAAAGTGTTTAATGAAGACAACTCATGGTGAATCTCGATGGAGGCATTTTACAGCATTGAATGGTATTGAACGATTCAGAAATCAAATTGATAGCACTGAGAGGAACATGGCATCTTTAAATCCCATCAGGAGGAAGGAGAAGAGACTTACTGAAGTTGATGGAAGAATGTGTAGAAATAGCTTGGAAAGGTGTTTGGGGAAATAAGCAAAGACCTCGTGAAGTAAAAAAAAATACAAGTGCCACAAGATAAAAACGGCAGCTAACAAAATGGTGAAAACTGTACTAAATGCAAATAGACTTGAACATAAGCCTGGAGTGGTGATAACTACCCCTGGAACGCGTTTGGAAGCAGCAGTGGTGGCGCCTAGAGGCTTCCTGGCAGAAGTGGGTCAGTGGTCTGAGACTTTGTCCACAGCATTGTAACTATAGTGCAATGAAGAGTAGATGTCTAGTTTTCATTCTTCACAACCCCTCATCCACCCAAGCCCTCTTCATGTCTCATCCATAGGCATCAAGTGCCATTGAGCTTGGCATAGAACATATGATGAACTGTGGGAAGTGGAATGGAGGGGTACGGTTGGACATGGTTCAGACATTTTCAACTTGCTTTCTAAAGTTTCCTTCAACCTATGACTATGGTTCAGATGTCTTTCAAATCTTAGCTGAACTTTACAAAAAAATGTGGAGTTGGGAGAAGGTTTAGGACATGCCTATCATTGATTTAGCACAACAGGATGGGATTGGTTTTCAACATGAACCAATCTAAACCCTTAACCTACCTGGTGAAAATTGGAAATGGAACCTGGAATTCTGGCACTGGGTCCCAGCCACCATTTTTACACCTTCTCAGCAACCCAACCCATTCTTTCTTGATAAATAAATTGGAGACTTTCTTGAACTTAAGCCTGGACATTTTTAACTGCTTTTTCCTTCATCACCTTGACCATTGCAAAAAGGCCTTTGTGGTCAATATGGGATGGACTTACATTGAAGGGTGTATTCCACAGTGTATGGACAATCATTGTGAAAAGCTGTGAGCTGAAGGCATAACTGAAGTCTATAATTTCATAGAACGACCCAGAATCTACCATAGAGAAAGAGGCCTCTGAGTTATGTATAATAATGCGCTGTCTCAGGACCTTTCCCGCTCTTCATTGTCTCACCTTTGATATATTTGTTCTTGCTCAAATGCATATGGACTAACTAGCATCCACTCAAAAGCATCCACGCTAGTTACGTTAACCACTCACAAATTTGACATCCTAAGCATTTTTATGTAAAGATATTTCTCCAGAAGTCCCTATAAATACAAATAGACAATACTGATACATTCAAGAACTCATACAAGTGATGATACTCCTTACATTTCACAGACTCTGCATCATATACAATTCTCCTTTTTGGACTTCAAACCTCCTCTCAGGCACCAGAGAAAATCTTCACATATTGCTGACCATTCTTGAATTTTGCAAGAGGACTGTATTGGTCCAAGGGTTGGTTGCTGTGCAGCTGTCTATTGACCTGGCTTAAATACTTGGTCACTTGTTGGAACTTTTGAATTTGAATTTTAAAATGCCATGATGCTTGTAGTATAATGATATTCGAGTAATATCTGACTGACACCCCACCTCACCCCCCTGCTCTGTTCCAGTACCGTCTTTCTCCATCACCGGACCCAACACTAACCCCTCCCACTGGACCCAATATCTCCCACATACTCTAACCTACCTGAACGCTCAATTGCTTACCTGGCCTCTCTATCACTTTGTCCCCTGACACCCCCTTACTCCTATCCTATGCCCTGGCACCTGCTCCCTATCACTTTACACCTCACTTACCTGGCACCCGACCCCAGCTCCCTGCTCCTTTGGAACTCTATCCATATACTAATATTTCCCTAGCTACAATCAGTTCTGAAGGAGGGCCAGTGGACCTGAAATGTTAGCTCTGCTTTCTCTCCACAGATGCTGCCAGACCTGAGTTTCTCCAGCAATTTCTGCTTTCGTTTCAGAATTCCAGCATTCACTGCTCTTTGTTATCTATTTACGTGCAAGCTGTATTTTTTTCTGCTGCTGATCTTCTAGTCTGTGTTAAGAAGCATGTTCTTGGTATGGGTATCCCTTATTACCCAGGACCAGGCTGTGATTGTTTCTGACGTACAGCAGCCTACAGGTTTTTCAGTTTTTAGAAAATATTCTTAACTCTATTTCACAAACCAGTGATCAGATAATAGTCCAGTGCAATTCTGAGTTCACCAGGTCAATAGATCATACACACATTCCCTGTTATAGGTGTGTTTTGAGTAAGAATCTTTATTTCTGTGTCGCACATAGGCATGGCATTCAAACCCCTTCATTCTTCTAAATAAAAGATCTGCAGGTGCCTTCACTGGAATATGTGTTCCAACAACATCCCTTTGGAAACCCTGCAGTCCTGAGGGTTGTGAGGGCCTTCTCATTTATCTTCATAGGAGAATAAGCCAATATGAATGAGGATCAAAGCACTATAAAATATCACTTAGTTTCCTGGTGAGTGCAGGCCTGAAATACTGCACATTTCACCGGTTTCAGATTACAGTGACAAATCTGCAAAGAAATTCAGATTTTCAGTGATTTTCATTTACTCTGATAAGGCTGTGCAACACCTCCAGGATAGCGCCAGATTTTCATTCAACATTTCACGCAAACACATAATCTTTACTGAAGTACACATAGATAACTCTTCAGACATCATTTCATGTCAAGAGTAAACAGAGTTGACGCTTTGGGTTCAGTGACCCTTCATCAGTTCTGTTTTTGCTGTGATTGAAAAAATGATAATTAGAGCCATTATTTTAAAAATCTTTTCATTATATTCTGTAAGTAATAAGGAGCATTGGAGAGTTTGTGAAAGAGAGTTAAGAATATTTTCTAAAAATTGAAAAACCTGTAGGCTGCTGTATGTCAGAAACAAAAACAGAAATTGCTGGAAAAGCTCAGCACGTCTTGTAGCATCTGTGGAGACAAATCAGAGTTAATGTTTCAGGTCTAGTGACCCTTCTTCAGAAGAGTCACTGGACGTGAAATATTAACAAAGATTTCTCTTCACAGATGCTGCCAGACCTGCTGAGAATACTTTGTGATGCTGACAAGTTGGTAAAATGATCTATAACTCAATTGAATGTAGAAAAGGGAGAAGTGCCACTCGTTTTTAAATTTTGCAAAGCAGTTCAAATGTTTGTTCATTTGAAGGGGTTTTAATTTATACATGTCACCTTGATCAGCTCTTAGGGAAGTGAACATTGTGATTACAAAGCATTTTAGATTAATTTTGTAATGCTGCCTTGTGTATTCCAATGCTTAGTATGCTAAAAGTCTCTATTACATTGACCTTTTATACGATATGTAGAAATCAAATTTGAAATATGCAATGAGTTATTTAGTATTCCATCATTTATTATTTCATTAAATGACATGTGCAAGTGAGCAGTAAGCTATGTTATCTATCACTTTTAACAGGTACTTTAAACCTTTAGCAGGAAGTGTGATTGTCCCCTTTTTCCTCATTCTTGAGGCTTTAATCATTGTCAACATGTTGCTTGTGTTGACAGTATCTCATAGACACAGGGAGCATCAATGGACAGTCCTTCAGCATGCACAATTGGTTATATAGAGGATCAACTTATTCAGCCCAGAGAATGTACAGAAGATGAATGATGCCTGAAGAGTTGTCTTCAGCAAGGATGCAATTGTGTGTTTGTTTGAAAAGTTGAATGAAGATCTGGAGCTGTCCTGGAGATGATGCACTGCCACAGCAAATTAACATCACTGAAACTCTGAATTTCTTTTGCAGATATTGTTATGAAGTTAAAGGCATGTAATGTACCTTTAGGAGAGTGAAAGTTGCTTTGGAAGTGAGAGTTTGCAGGTACTTGTCATGTGACTGACTAGCCGTCTCAGAGTGTACTGGAAAATTGAATATATGCAACTATTGGCTGCTATGTTCACAACAGTTCAAATTTCACTAATCAGTTTAAATTATGCCACAGGATACTAAAACCCTGTTGAATGCGAATTTTACTCTTTTGACAATGTCAAACCAATGAAACAATCTGATGTTTGAGGTATAAATAAGTTGGTATTTTGAGATTTAGCCAAAGAGAGAGAGAGCAACCTGCCATCCAGAGAGAGAGAGAGATATATACTGCGATTCAAAACACTCTCTTTCAAAGGTACCTTTTTCATATGAAACATCTTTGCAGCAAAAGAGCAAAGATGACCCAGGGAGATCTTCAGCTGAAAGAAGACAGACACCAATGACGACAGGCACTGTCTGGTTTTGAAAATTAAGTTGATGTAATTTTGATAAGGGCTTTTATTGGATCAGTATATTGTTGTAGAGTTGGAGGTAGATAACAGATCTTTAAGACAAAGGTGGCTTAGAGTTGTAAATAGTTATTGTTTAACATTCACTTTTAGAGTTAAAGAATTAAATTGACATTTTTCTTTAAGTAGTGGAATTTGGGGAGTTCTCTGTCACTCATACTTTAACAGATGACAAGGTGAGGGGAGCTTTTCTGGGTGTTTGGTTTAATTAGCAGAAGGGTTCACCGCTGTGTCCCAACAATATGTCATTGTAATGTGGAACTGGTGACGTGTAATATTTTGGGCTTGCACTCACTAGGTGACTGAAGTGATCTTTCAAAGGGCTTTGGTCTTCATTCACATTGGCTTGTCCTCCCAGGAGGATAAATGAGAGTTTCTCCAGCAATTTCTCTTCTGGTTTCAGATCACCGCATCCACAGTTGTTGGTTTTGTTTTAGTGTGTTATGGTATGTTTGATTGAAACAGCAGCCCTCTTCACCTTGGTTGCCAACTGGACAGCGTTAAAAACTGATTCAGACAGCCAAAGCCAGTGCTTCATTTTTCTATAAATAAGCATGCACATGCACTTCTATGTCTTCTGCTCTGGATTTCCAGCGTTCACAGCCAGAGCAAAGGTCTTCAGATCAGGACATAGTAGTAGACTTAATGAGAGTTGCCAATTTTCCAGCATTGTGATTGGAGACAAACTTAGGGGGAGATGTGATATAATGTGCTCCTGAAAATCATGATGATGTCACTGTTCCTATGACTTTGACATTCAAAGAGAGAACACACCAATTTAGAACAAGTATGTAAAGGGAGAGGTCCTAGACATCCACTAGAGTACATTATTTGATAGCTATAATGTGTGTATCAAGAAGCGCTACAATACATAAAGAGTTGAAGAGATAACGAGCAAACAACTTCAGTGACACCAGGTATTGGCAGCCACTCACAGCCTGAGATACTCCAGACTGGTATCCGAATTTGCAGATAACAGTATTGGCTTAAAAGACAAGAGACAGCAATTTTAACCCTTTTTATTAAAATTGGTACACAATATTTGAATGACAACTTTTAAAAGTTAGAAGGTAAAGCAGGTTATTTGCAACAATAACTTGCAGTTAATAAAATTCTCAACTGAATTGCACAATTGAAGATGTCATTAATGCTACTTCAGATATAATAATTACTTGACAGAAACCAGTTGAAAATCAATAAGTATCTCTAAGACTTTCAATAGCACTATTCATAGAACATATTTTGCACTGATGGGTTTTAAATTGCTTGCAATCTGTGAGACATTTACCTGTTTTCAGTTGCAACCCTTAAAATGTTATGCGATGCCATGGTGCTGATTGGAGCTGGCAGGGGGTCCAATTAAACTGAACAAGCTTCATCCATCACCTCTCTGTGATTGGAGATCAAATTTGATGGAATGCATTTAAAACATCACCAGAACATCCAAATGACAAACATTGAAGTACTGTAACCTTGTGTTTAATGAACTTGAGAGTTGTGCATTTCTGTCAGTAGTCTGAACAGCCGTAAACTGCATGTCTTGTACGGGCATCTCTATTCACAATCGATTGATACACAGTATCAGGGTTCATAGGGGGCCCAATATGAGAACAGTTTGAATTTTTAATCCCAGGTGGGAGTGACCATAATGCAAACATAAGAACCCAAGAATTAGGAGCCTGGGTAGACCATTCAGCCCATTAGGTCTGCTCACCATTCAGTAAGATCGAGGGGTAATCTAGTTATGGGTTCAGCTTCATTTTTGTCAGAACCTATGTCCATTAAATATTGATCTATCTTACATTGTATGTATTCAATGTCACAGACTCTGCTGCTCTCTAAGATAATGACAAACTAACAACTTCATGAGACAAAAAAACCTCTTCATTTCTATCGTAACTAGGAGATTCTTTATTTTTGCACTGGGTCCCCAACAATTGAAAGTTTCCTTTCAGAATCCACATTGCCAATTCCTTTCAGATTATGTTCTGATAACCTCATTTTTCCTTCTTCTAAACTCCAATAGATACAAACTCAGCCTCCTCATTCTCTTCTCATTAGGCACCTCCTGTCTTTTTAATTTCAAAATATGTTTACTCATAAAAAGCCTTTAAATAGTCGCAAATGTAGTTCAATTCTGTACAGTAATATATCAAGGAAACAAACAAACATTGGAGTTTGACTCAATGCGAACAAACCAAAGGTGTCTCATACTTAAACCAGAGTATATTTGCATGCATTTGAAACATTAGGAGGTTGCAATAGTTGCACAGACTCCCATTTACCTTTAGCAGGAAGACGTCAGACAGTGGTCTTTCCCCACTGCACCTTGGCAGCAGGTGCCCTAAGCTTTAGCGCATCCCTCAGCATGTAGTCCTGGACCTTGGAATGTGCCAGTCTGCAACTCGTGGTTGGGGACAGCTGCTTGTTCTGGAAAGCCAACAAGTTTCGGGCAGACCAAAGAGTAACTTCCACTGAGTTGACAGTCGTCTAGGTACAGTCAATGTTTGTCGCATCATGTGTCATGGGCAACATTTTGTACAACATCATGGAGCTGCTGGGATGAACTTCAACAAAACAAAACACAGCGCCTCACTCCAGCCCTCCTTTGCAAAGGCAACCCCTTTACCCGAGTAGTCAGTCAAGTGGTCAAGCGAGACACTAACTGTCTTTGCCCGCTCACCCAGATTGCCACGTCACAAGCCTCTCTTCCATGGTGACCTTCCATCTTGCATCCAAATCCTGCAGAAATTATCAACTGATCAGAGGTTGGAGGTGCGATTTCAGGCAAGGAAACCATGAAGGGATTAAAACTCCTGAATGTCTACCAGCCTGCAGCCCCTGGATTCACTGGTGGGTTTGAGCTGTGCAAAAGTGTAAGAGGTGCATCGAGATTGTGGAGCTTTACAGTATCTTGACATTTACACGTTTGCATTCTAAAGGAGCATTGTCATCGGCCCCATCTCCCACAAATCTGGTGAGTGTCCTCCGATGCTGCTGAAAATTCAGCAGTTAGAATGGAGGTGGGATAGAACTCATCAGAATGAACTAAAGCACACAACTGCAATATTAAATAACAACCCACCCAATTGCATTGGGCTGTGAAGGTTCACATCATCCCTACCATATTTGACTTTAGCACATAAACCAGTCAATGATCAACGGAGAGCTTTTTCAGTTTCTCAATCATAATATTAATATGTTTTGAAATGTTATTTGGAAGCCAGGCCAAATAGAATATTTCGAACACTACATTGAGTAACTGGACCATTCCTAATTAAAGGCAAGTTCATTAATTTTATTGCACTGCACTGTGAAAATCATAGACTTCATCGTGGGATTTCTCCCACATTTAAGCTATGCTGGAATAGGCAAATTAAACAAATTATCTACATTAATTTACATGAAGAGGAAAGTAATCATACTTTTTAACAGATACAAATCAGACAAAGGGAGAATGCACTACTTTTGTTACCAGTAAGATATAATATTGCTTCTGAACACTCTTCAGACTAAGAAGTCTTAGTTTCCTCTGCCTTTTCTCCTAGCTTAGAACAATTGGTTAGCACTTAGTGGTTAGCACTGCTGCCTCACAGTGCCAGGGACCCAGGACCAATTCCAACATCAGGCGACTGTCTGTGGGGAGTTTGCACATTTTCCCTGTGTCTGAGTGGGTTTCCTCCGGATGCACCAGTTTCCTCCCACAATCCAAAGATGTGCAGGTCAAGTGAATTGGCCATGCTAAATTGCCCATAGTGTTCAGGGATGTCCAGGTTAGGTGCAGAAGTCAGGGGTAAATATAGGATGACAAGCAGGGGAATGGGTCTGAGTGGGTTACCCTTCAGAGTGTTGGTGTGGACTTGTTGGGCTGAAAGGCCTGTTTCCACACAGTAGGAATTCTATGATTCTATGGATTCTATGACTAAAAATCAGCTGTGTGACAGTTCTCTGCACTGCCTTCAGTGCCTGAATTTTCATAACATTCACACGTGGATGCAGTGTTTAAGAATGATAAGGAGAAAACGGAAGAAGCTTAAAATTCTCAGTCTTGAAGAGAATTAAGAATATCGGTGCAGGGATAGACCACTCAGGCCACTGAGTCAGATCCATCATTCTAGATCATGGCTAATTGCCTAACTTAATGCCATTTTCCTGTGTTGTCCTTCAATTCTTGATGTCAGTGTCTAGTCATTTTTCAATCTCAGTCTTGAAAATTTTCAATGAGAGAGCTTCCACCATCTTTTATGATAGAGAATTCCAAAGAATCACTCCTCTCTGAATGAAGAGATTCCTTCATATCTCACTTCTAAATAGCCAATTATTTCAAAATTGTGTCCTTTTGGTTTAGATTCAGCAGCCAAAGGAAAAAAAAACTCCTACCTATGTTCACACTGTCACATCCTGTAAGAATTTTGTAAGTTTCTCCCTTGAAAGTGAAGAGAACATAAGCCCAGTATCTTCAATCTATCCTTATAAAACCATCCTGCCATCCCAGTGTAATAGTCTGGTGAACCTCCATTACACTCCCTCGTTGACAAACTTATCCAGCCCGAGATAAAGAAATCAATTGTAAACAATATTCCAGGTGCAATCTCAGCTGGCTCACCAACTACTGCAAGACATCTTTACACATGTACTTAAATTTCTTTGCATAAAAATCAACATACAAGTTGCCTTCCTAGTTGCTTGATGCATTTGCAGGCTAGCCTTTAGTTACTCAGGAAAAAAAATATCTTGTTCCCTCTGGACATTATAACTTCCTAATATCGTCCCATTTAAGAAGTGTTCTGCACCTCCAAAGTTTTTACCAAAATAGAAACTTTTCACTTCTAAACATTAACATTCCATCTGCATTGTTCTTACGCATTAACTCAGACTGTTCAAATCCCTGGAAATCTCGATGCATCCTCCCAACTCACAGTCCCTGCTAGCTTTGTGTCAACTGCAAAACTGGGAAATATTATGTTTTGAACTCGCAGCCAAGTCAATGATGTAGATGGTGAAGGCCAGGAATGATCCTTTCAGTATCACACTGGTCACAGGCAGGCAACCTGACAACAAGACACTCACTGCTATTCTGGTTTCTTTCTTTTAACCAATTCTCAATTTATTGCTTCTATTCCATTTACTCTAATTTTGTTTACTAACCTCCATTATGGGACCTTAACACAAGCCTTCAGAAACTCCACACAACAAAAACTTTAGTTTGTCAAACCTGATCCCCCTTCACAACCCCATAATGAAAATGCCCAGTCAAATCATTACTTTCAAAGGGTTCAGCCATCACATTTTTATAACAGATTCTAATATTTTTTTCTACTAGTGACATCAGGCTGACAGGTCTGCAGTTCCCCATTTGCCCCTTCCTTTTTTTCTTGCATAATGTAATGATACTTGCAACCTTCCAATCTGCAGCTACCATTCCAAACCATATAAGGTTTTGAAAGATGATCACCAATCACTGTTATCTCTGTAGCCACACCTTACAATACTCTGGGATGCAGATCATTTGAGATCAGAGTGGTGCTGGAAAAGCACAGCAGGTCAGGCAGCATCCGAAGAGCAGGAAAATCGACGTTTCGGGCAAAAGCCCTTCATCAGGATTCCTGATGAAGGGCTTTTGCCTGAAACGTCGATTTTCCTGCTCCTCAGATGCTGCCTGACCTGCTGTGTTCTTCCAGCACCACTCTGATCTAAACTCTGGTTTCCAGCATCTGCAGTCCTCACTTTTGCCTTGTAGATCATTTGATCTCAGTGATTGGACCAGCATAATATTTGATGATCAACTCTACTGACCTGGCTTTGTACAGTATTTTGTTATCCAGTTGACTTTGTCTTGCTTGGGCAAGCTTATCATTGAGCTTACAAATACTCGTAAACTTCTTTCAAAATTCATCCGCTACTATCTCAACATTATTCATAAAGACTGCTTGTTGATTATTTTGTTCATTCTATATTTTAGCACTTTACAATTGTCCACATTGAATTGCATTTATCATTGCTTATATCTTTTAATGCACGCCTTCTGCAGTTTTGAACCCTCACAGTTTGGCATCAGTTGTAATTTGGCCGGCTTCACATTGAGTTTCTGCATTCAGACAATTTCTGTAAATTAGGAATAGTATTTGTTCCAGTGCAATCCAGATCTTCAATCAGGTGACAAAAGTAATGGGAACCTTATGGTTTCTCCACATGTTAACAAAGTTTTATCAATTGCCAAAATTTATCTTGCATCGACACAGCATTCAATTTAATAAACAGTGTTTCACATGATATTTTTTCAAATGACTCCTTCATCTAATACATCACATCATAGGACTTTCCACATTCGACTTGGGTTATCATGTCCTCAAATAAATAGAGAATAAAGTCCAGACAGTGTCTTGCTGAATCCAGGCTGATTGTTGTGAACCAAGCTACTGTTGTACAGCTGAGGTTTACTGTTTACTGTTGATAATTAATTTCTTTGTTTTACATAGAAAGGAAATAAAATCAAAATATCTGTCAATGCTAGTATTTGTTTTGTGATCCTTTGTTTCATTATTCATATCACTTTAGCCTTTTCTCCAATCTTCTGGGACCTCTCTGGTGCCCAATAACTTCCTTATAATGATTCTTTATTCTTCGTAAGTCTTTTTCGAGTCTCTTTCAGAAATCTATGTTAAACAGCATCCATTCCTAGGGATTTACATCATTTCAATGCAGTTCGACCCTCTTGGACTTTCATCTCATCAGTTATTGACTTTATTGGGATATCTTTAGTGAAGCTACACCTTTCCTAATGAATCTGGAAGGAAGTAATCATTCAGAATATTCATTAGCTTGGACCAAAACACCATGTTTCTAGCATTTCCACCTGAAGTAACAAATTGAACTGGGGAGTTTTCCAGCTCCTACTCTGCTTTAAAGGTGTAAACCAAGCCAAATATCATATATTGTCAATAGTCAAACAACGATACATTTTTTTTGTCATCACTTGATTCTTTGCAATGAGTATAATTTTTTAAGGTCTGCAAATGGTGAAATCCTATTTTTTTAATACCTTCCATTTGTTCAAAAACAGAAATTGCTGGATAAGCTCAGCATGTCTGCTAGCATCTGTGGACAAAAAACGTATTTAATGTTTCAGGTTGTGGAACGTGACGTGAAACGTTAACTCTGATTTCTCTCCACAGATGCTGCAAGACCTGCTGAACTTTTCCATAAATTTCGCATAGAATCTCCACTGTGTAGAAACAGGTCATTCAGCCCATCAAGTCCACACCAAGCCTTGGAAGAGCATCCCACCCATACTCACCCCATCCTTATAATCCTGCATTTCCCATGGCTAACCCACCTAGCCTGCACATCCTTAGACGCTATGGGCAATTTAGCACTGCCAAACCCCCTAACATGCACATTTTTGGATTGTGGGAGGAAACTGGAGCACCCAGAGGAAACCCATTCAGACACAGGAAGAATGCGCAAACTCCACACAGTCAGTCACACAAGGGTGACTCAAACCCAGGTGCCTGGTGCTGTGAGGCAGCAGTGCTAACCACTGAGCCACCATGCCATTCCGTTTTTGTTTCTGATTTATAGGATCCGCAATTCTTCCATTTCTTACTTTTCTCTACTTGATCATGTCATGATGCATAAAAGTTATTGTAATGTACATGGTGGAAGTTGCAAAATTGATTACAAATATCTTTCCCATTGCTGAGTGATGACTATTTAAGAATACTACCTCTATTCACTTTAGTTGAAGAGGTCCTTGATAGAATCATCATACTCAGTTGGCCTGTTTGACTGCACAGATCCCTAGCTTGCCTTGTGTTTGGGGTCAATTCCATTTATGCTTCTTCTAACAGTGAAATGATAACCCAAAACCTTTCCCCAGTGACAACCTGCAACCAAGTTGGAAGACAAATGATTTCTATCTAATGCAGGTTTGGCTGCAATGACCTGACTTTGTTCAAACCAAATATGAAGTTTAATGTATCTCACTCCTTGACTTGTTAGAAAATTAATGAGATTTAAGATAAAATGCTCTCCAATTTGCAAAGTGCTAGAAAATCCTTAGCAAGTCAGGCAGCTTGCACTTGTTAAAATTAACTTTTCAGATTAATAGACTTTCATTTGAGGTTAACCATGTTTATTGGGCAAAGTTGCTATGTGAAGAATCATCTGCATTGGTAAAACAGCATCGTAAATACAAATATAATTGTTTTATCATCCGTAAATAATTGAAATTTGTGATAATTGTTAAATTTCATTGTTTTCACTGTTAATGGTTTCATTTTAATTACAAATCCAATTACAGTAAGATTTAAAAAAAACCATTGCCCCACGAGGTGAAACTAACAGGATCAAATAATACAAAAAGCCCTTTCGATTTGAATCATGTTGATCTGTGCTTTGCTTCAACATCGCAAATCCACATGACGCTGTATTTTCAATGCACTTTCAAGTAAAATCTGATTTCAACCTTTTGAGAAAAGTGATCAATTAATCACCACCATCAGGAGAAAAAAATAATTATACAGCAAGCGAAATGAAATTGCCCTCACAGACTCACTCCACATGTCAGTGGTAGAGTCCTCATGTTAAAAAAAAACACTTGATATGCCATTCCCTGCAATGCAATAAGAGGAGGGTGAAAGCAGCTCGTCTCATTTTCATCAGTCAAGACACAAGGTACAACAAATGCACTGATGTGTTTCAATGTGATTTAGTTCATATAATGGTTTGTTTGATGAACCTGACTCTTTGAAATAGACTAACAATCTAAAGTGTGTTTCAAGGATATAACATATTTTGAGCTGAGATGACAATGATAAATTGAGAAATGCTATTATGATTTATGATACATTTGCAGTTTTTTCAATCTATTGTTGCCTCACATTGTCTTTCTTTTGTTTGTGATTCACTATGTTCATATCAAGAAAATGAACATATCTCCTACAGAAAAGAATAAAGTGGAAGGATTATCAAATACTCAGCAGCTAGTGTTAGAATAAGGGGCATACGACTGAGGACTGAGAGGAAGAGAAATCTCTTCACTCAGAGAGAGAGATATAACCTTGGAACTCTCTATCCCAGACATATGTGGATGCTCAGTCATTGAGTATATTCAAGACAGAGACTTTGATATTTACACATTGGATTGAACGTTTTTGAGTAGGTGTCAGTTTTTTCAAAATTCATGGAGGATTTCTCTCCATGAAGACTAGTGAGTTATCTCATGCTATCATCCTAAACTACCTTTCATGCCCCTATGGTGCTCCCCTTGTCTAATACTAGCCCAGTCCTCCCAACTGCCCAAGCCAGATGTTTTTGCCACTGCCACTGCTGCGATTTGTCAATATGGTGGTGCAACAACCACAAATTGATATTTCTCACATCACCGAGACAGCATGGCTAACACCTTCTTGGACATTCTTATACTTTGCACTGTTTAAGGGCCAGTCCTTACTGTTTACCTGTGTTTAACCCTGTTCTATCTGATATCTGTCTTTTTCCACAATAGCCACTGTACCCCAGCATATTAACATTGTGTGAACACCACAGACGAGGAAGCTGTCAGTCACCTTAAAAATAAACACTTTAATTTATGAAGAATGAATCTCCCAGATCATTAACACCCATCACATTCCCTCTTTGCCTGCTCCAGTTGTGCAGATCCCAGCATGCTGGGAATGTGCGCAAACTCTGTTTGAAATATATTGCGAGACCTGCCAGTATATTTTAAGCAGTGGGACCTCCACGTCAGCAGGCCTATAGTCTGCTGCACCATGGCCCCAATTGAAAAGTGGGTTACATTGCATTTAGCTAGCCTCAATCAGAGGGTTACAGAACATAATTATCAGCTATGGTTGCAGAGTATAGCCTTCATCTCCCAGTAACCCATCCTTGTAAGGCATCTGGAACTTCAAATGCAACAGAAACATGAGACAATAGACAATAGGTGCAGGAGTAGGCCATTCTGCTCTTTGAGCCAACACCATCATTCATTATGATCATGGCTGATCATCCTCAATCAGTATCCTGTTCCTGACTTATCCCCATAACCCTTGATTCTGCTGTCAAGGAGCTGTCAAGGATATAGCATCATGGGGTGCACATTTTTAAAAATAGAGCTGATCCTCACATATCAGTGCACATTGACGGAATGAATGCTTTTCCATTGATGAACTCTCACAGCGCAATATATCCCTGGACCTGGAGGAATCCGGTTATGTTATTAAATCCTATTGCTTCATCACAGTGAAACAATATGAAGCAGTGTGGTGTGCCACAAATGGCACATCTCACAATCTTGTTGCAGTTGTGGGCGGGTGACTCAGAGGCTGTTTACCAGTGGGTCCCTGTAAGGAGCCTTCAGTTGCAACCTTTTCATGGAGAGACTTTTCAACTGCCTCTGGATGTTGCTGCTGATCCTGGGCTTACTGGCATTTCTGTTTCTCTTCCATTTCTCTATGTCTTTGTTGAATCACTGCAACAGTGATGATAACCACAGTAGTGACTGGATATCATCAGTCACACTTACAATGAGCTTGAGTGGAGAATACAAAAACCAGAATAGGCCCTTAGTAATGTGAGCAATCAGCATTCACATCCTGTATAAAAGATGCTTTGGCACACTGACCCACATGGTGAATCATGGAGTACTCCTACAGGGAGAAACATGGATTGACTCACCTTAGCTCTTTGACATTTGACCTTATTCCAATGGATGCACCAACAATCACATGGCAAAGAGATAGCAGGAGTGCGTAAATATATGGTTGTGTGTGTTTGCTGAAGCTTCTCCTCCCAATCCCACATCACCCACGGGAAGTATCACGGCATTGTACTTCCAGTTCAGATTTAGAAGCAATCATTTCTGTGGCCCTGCATTAGTCTGAGCTTTGTTGCCCAGACATTCCTCTTCTAAGATTGCCTGGAATTATTTTTGGTCCAAGGAATTGTCTATCTTCAACGTTAAAAAGTGTGGCACTGGAAAAGCACAGCCAGTCAGGCAGCACCTGAGGAGCAGGAGAGTCGATGCTTCAGGCATAAGTCCTTCATCAGGACTTATGCCCTCCTGACAAAGGGCTTATATCCAAAACGTTGCTTCTCCTGATCGTCGGATGCTGCCTGACCTGCTGTACTTTTCCAGCACACACTTTTTGACTCTGATGTCCAGCATCTGCAGTCCTCACTTCCTCCAAGGACCAATGACATGGTTGACAGTGTTTGTGACCAGCACTTGCATCCCAAACACTTGTATACAGAATATTTCTCACGCACAATGAAATAAATGTGAACAGTTTCAAACTATTCTCTACTGGAGCATGATTGATCTGATTGCCCCTTGGATTGCTTCCTGTCACACAGAAGTGGAGC
The DNA here is from genome assembly GCF_004010195.1 of Chiloscyllium plagiosum. NCBI lineage: Eukaryota > Metazoa > Chordata > Chondrichthyes > Orectolobiformes > Hemiscylliidae > Chiloscyllium > Chiloscyllium plagiosum. The sequence goes on along the minus strand of NC_057736.1, from coordinate 36,638,094 downwards.
CTGAGTTTTTGGTCTCCAAACAGACACTGACTCCATCCACTCAGGGCATGGTCACAGCTATTCTCCATTTGTGGCTCACACTTAGTACTCAACAGATCATGAAAGACAATACAATGTTGGGCTGCACACTGTGAGTATTAGGCTTGACCTGGTTGTCAGGTACTGCCACCTCATACTCTGTGAGTACAATTTCTATCTGTACTCACACACCCTGAATTGTCCATCGTTACTGATCCATGACATGTTCCCACCCACCTCTTTGAGTTATGACTCCAACTCTCAACATTACCCCTAGGTTACTACAGTTTTGCCAGGGCCACCATTGTACTACTACAAGGTCATCATGGTGGTGACCATCTATCGCTACCCCCAGCAGCAATGCACCATGCCTTATCACCTCATGGCCTCCCGTACAATGTTCCTTCTCAGCTACTCAGTCATTCAGAGATTTCACACACACTGACCCACATACTGTCTCTGTTCCTAACATGGATGCTTGGTTTTGGAAGACTTCGTCTCATCTTGAAGGTCCACTCAGCAGAAAAAAAATCGTGAAGAACTGTTAACCCCATGCAGTCTTAATTCTTCCCTTATGTATTGATTTCCCTATAACTTACAGTTGTTGTATCCACTGTATCCGAGGTTGTTGCTTCCAATCTCCAGATGTGAGTCTCAACTCCCTACAACAAGTGTCTCCAGAAACTGTCTTGCCGATGTTCATTCGATAGAATCCCAGGACTGTCCACTGATCCAGTCCCTCCACACCCCATCTTACTTGGATGGACAGCCCAACTAATGAAGGAAGGGCTCCAATCAATGTCTCTGCATTTCCCCAACTGGCCAGATGCTGGAGTGCAAAGGACCTCCTGATCCAGGCCTTCCCAATCAGCTGTCTGACCGTGCCACAGCACCTGGACTGATCAGCAATTCCGTCCTTGACCAACGCCACTGAGACCTCCTTGATTGACAGTAGCCCCCTGCCCTTGACTGGACAGAAAGCTAATTCCCTTTGACATTGCAACTTGATTGTTTAGTTGTCACACAGGCACAATGCGATATAATGTACTTGCTACATAAGCTGCTGCTGCATGCTGGAGGTGTGAGATTGAGATACTATTCAGCAACATCCCCTTTAACTGATGAATTCTGTACAGCATGACAAGCTGCTTGGCTTTAATTCTGCACTCAGCTGCAAGGCAAGAGAGAGGAACTACAAGCCTTTAAGCAGTGGCTAAACGGAGTTGTGTCCAAAAAGGCAAGGTAAGGCAGGGATTCTGTAACTATCCTGGTAGATGCTGGGTAGGCATTATAATAGCAAATGACCAGTCCTTAGAGATATTTTGTTCCAGTCTGTAAGCTGGGTGCATGCACAGTATCCAAACAGCAACCTTCTAATGACAGCTCCAAAGTGTGGTTGGGAAATGCAGGAACATTTTGTTCATTGTTCAGAGATGTGCCATGATGGTGCAGTGAGCCAGGCACATACTGAATGCCAACATCCATGGGCATGAGATACATTTGGCTACTGCCCATGGATTGTGAGCCGAGACCCTGATGTTCAAGTGTCCAGAGGAGCAGGTGGAAAGCTAGAATTGCCAGGTACCCACTTCGGACTTTAGTATTGGGAATTCTCTGTGTCTAGATTCTATCCAGTAAGTGGGAGAGTAGGAGCATACATATTAATAAGGAGAAGTAACAATGGGGATGATAATGTGCAATCATTTCTGTTAAGGGCCTCTTGCCATTCCTGAATTTGACATCAGGACTTAATTGGAAAATGCTGACTTGCTCTCACATTGAAAAAGTCCTCACTTGACTCCTCACAGGATTCTTCCAATTTTCTTATCAGAGTTCATGTCGTTTACTTTCCACCCATAGATATTAAGTTGACATGAAAGGATTCAGAGCAACATGAGAAAGTGGGTTTGTCGTTATGATCTTGAATGATAGAGCAGGACCATAGGACTGAATGGCTTCCTCACACATTTGTATTTGTTCCTCGCTGCAGGAAGCTACCAAGTCACTGGCTGTAAATTGAGTCTGATTCTGTTACCTAGTTTCAAATCTAATCATTCAATTTATATCAGGATACAAGCCTGTCAATTAATAACTGTATCAGTTACTATCCACCCGCACTCACTAGCAGAACTGACATTAGAAATCAAAGATTGGTGGAGTTGCGAATAGTGAGGAGGATTGTCAGAGGATCCAGCAGGATATAGATCAGTTGGAAGCTTGGGCAGAAAAATGGCAGATGGAGTTTAATCCAGACAAGTGTGAGGTGATGCATTTTGGAAGGTCAAGTACATGTGGAAATTATACAGTGAATAGCAGAACCCTCTGGAATATTCAGAAACAGACAAGTGTGGTCTGCAGATCACTGAAGGTGACAGCACAGGTAGATCAGGTAGTAAAAAATGCTGATGACATGCTTCCCTTCAAAGGAAGGGGCATTGAGTATAATGATAGATAAGTTATGCTGCAGCTTTATAGAACTTTAGTTAGGCCACACTTGGAATATTGCATACATTTCTGGTCACTACTTTAATGTGGATGGTTTGGAGAGTGTACAGAAAAGGTTTACCAGGATGTTGCCTGGTATGGGAGATTTTAGCTATGAAGAAGGTTGGATAGACTGGGTTTGTTTTCACTGGAACGCAGGAGATTGAGCAGTGACCTATTGTGAATGGAATAGCTTGAATGGAAAGTATGAGGCTTTTTTCCCAGGGTGGAGGGGTCAGTTACAAGGAGACACAGGTTCAAGGTGCAAGTAGGGGTTGGCGGGTGGGGAGGGGTGCAACAAGTTTAAAAGAGATGTGTGAGGTAATGTTTTCACAAATATGGTAGTGAGGGCCTGGAACACGCTGCCAGAGGAGGTGGTGGAAGCAAATGCTATAACAGCATACAAGAAGCACCTGGACGAATACATGAATGGGAAGAGAATAGAGGGATATGAATCCTGTAAGTGAGGGCAGTTTTAACGAGGAAGGGCAAAATGTGTTGGCGCAGGCTTGGAGGGCCGAAGGGCCTGTTTCTGCGCTGCAATGTTCTTTGTTCAATCGATACTTACTTTCAAAGGACACAGTCCATTCACTGTTTTTGGCTTGAGAAGTTGTTATGTTTTTTTGATAAACTGTTATCTTGTTGACTGTCATTCGATTTTGCTTCTAGCTTTGAGGTGTACGTAAAAATAAAATTATTGCAGGCTGTCCATTTACATGATACATCTAATCGTCTCTCAGTGGGTATGATGAATGTCATGTCAACTGATAAGTACACCAGAACAGATCATGTCCAAGTCAGGTACTAAACAGGATTTATGGATTTTAGTGGTACACAAACAAGAATTTGACTCATATGCTTTCTCTGGAGAAGTCTGATATCATTCATAATTGACATGTTTCTAGGCAAGTTTTAAATGTGGAACTGGTGAGGTTTTGTTTTCAGAATATTAATAAAAATACAGACATATCTTTCATTTTCCACATATGTACCTAATTGTGGGTACTTCAAACGTTATTTCAAATCAATTAAATTCTATAGATCACTTTCACCTATGGAATTAATAGAATAATGAGTAAGTATGGACTGTACTTTATTTATAGAATCACTTCCAATGTATTACAGTTAGAAATTAGGAATAATAGGTAGGTGCCTTCTAATAACGTACATTGTTTCATAATACAGATCCTTCCAAACTCAGCAGAGATTTTCCTGCACATCCAAACACCTCATCTAGTGTGTCCGTTGCTTTTGATGTGGTCTCCTCTACATTGGGGAGATAGGACACAAACTTGCGGAATGTTTCAGGGAACATCTCCGGGTCACACACAGCAAACAACCCCACCACCCTGTGGTCAACCACTTCAACTCCCCCTCCCACTCTGTCAAGGACATGCAAGTCCTGGGCCTCCTCTACAGCTAAATCCGACGCCTGGAAGAGGAAGGCCTTATCTTCCGACATCAATGTCGATTTCACCAGTTTCCTCATCTCCCCTCCCCCCACCTTATCCCAGATCCAACCTTCCAACTTGGCACCGCCCTCTTGAACTGTCCTACCTGTCCACCTTCCTTCCCACCGATCCACTCCACCTTCCACTCTGATGTATCACCTTCACCCCACCTTCATCTACCTATCGCATTCCCAGCTACCTTCCCCCAGCTTCAACCCCATCCCATTTATCTCCCAGCCCCCTTGGGGACCCCAACCCCACATTCAGCCTTATGCCTGAAACATCAACTCTCCTGCTCCACAGAAACTGCCTGACCTGCAGTGCTTTTCCAGTGCCACACTTTTTGACTCTGATCTCTCTGCAATCCCCACTTTCTCATAGAAATGTTTTTTGTCAATTAACTGTTTTAAAACATCTTTTAAAATAAAGATATTTTATGCACGATTCACTCTAAGTGCTCCATTTAATGAGATGCTCAAGTATTTACCAGAATGGGCTCCAGAAAAAAAACTGCTTTCTGTTGGTTGAAAAGTGAAATATGCTTTGAAGCAGTTGTAAGTAAGGAGATGTAAACACAAACAAAAGTTGTGCATTTATATATCACTTTTACACGAATGAGCTTGAAATTGGTCTGGTCATTGTTAGAATGTAGGAAACCCAGTAACCAACTTGTGCACAGCAAACTCTCACGAACAACAATGTGATAGTAATCAAATTGTCTTTTTTTTGTGTGATGTTGAGGGTTGAATATTGGCCGGGACTGCAGGGATAACTACTATGCTCACTGTTGAAATTGTTCTGAGGGATTATTTGCCAGCCAAAGAGGCAAATGGAATCTCAGTTTAACATCACATCTAAAAGATGGCACATCTGACAGCACAGCACTCTCACAGTCCTACACTGGAGTGTCAACATTGAATGTGTGCAGAAGAGGGGGGGCTTAAATCCAGAACCATGTGCTTCAGAAATGAGAGTACTACCAACTCAGCCACAGCCAACACACAATACAGTTTGAAGGCATTTAAAATTGATAAATCCCACCTGATGGGAGAAAGTGAGGACGGTAGATGCTGGAGATCAGAGTCAAGAGTGTGGTGCTGGAAAAGCACAGCAGGTCAGGCAGTATCTTAGGAGCAGGAGAATCAATTTCTCGGGCATAATCCCTTCATCAGGAATCATTCCTGATGAAGGGTTTATGCCCAAAACATCGACTCTCCTGCTCCTCGGATGCTGCCTGATCTGCTGTGCTTTTCCATCACCACACTCTCAAAATCCCACTTGATGCATATTTAGATTTCTTACCATTTCCAAATGTATAATGGAAGCTCTTTGGGTTCAACCCACTAAACTACATTCATTCAAATATTTTTGCACACTCAAGCAATTAGCTTTAGTGGAACCAGCAAGGAAGTTTGTTGGATGTTGGCTTGCCAGCTATCATTGGTAAGTGAAAGATTGATGATTGCCAAACATTTATTGGTACTATTTGTGATATCATAATCTCTTTTATAGGAGGTCCACTAACGTAGTAAAGTCTGGTCCAGTTTGAATAAATATTACAATTTAATGTGTGAAGATTAAAACTATTGTCTTGGCACAAATACACAAACTCAATTTTCTACCCTTTGATTCATCTGTTCTCTTTGTAACCATTCGAGGTTGAACAAAATCCATCCCTGTCTCAGTAACTCCCACAAGCCTCTCAGAAATGCAGATACCTTACCAATGGTACAGCCTTCATTATCTTAGTAGCATTTTGAAACTGCCAACTTTACAGCATAGTAAAGAGCCATAAGAGTCCGGGGCATTTTTCTTTTCTGTGATGTTTTGCCCAAGTTACTAGATGCTGTTTAAAAAATATATCAACATAGATGATGGGCGGTACTTTTAATTCCTGGGTAGGTTGAAGGTGAGTGAATGAGTGAGTTTTGGCAGGAGGATTAAAAATAACTAGCAGCAAAGCAGCAGTTGAGAGGTTGGTGACTAACTTGGAGATGGGAAGGTCTTGAAAATATTTCAATAAGACTGCAATCTTATAATTATTTTCCCTGCTCAAGATTTAAAACTAAATTGCTAAGTTTCCCAGGCCTTAGGAATTCTGGCAACTGAAATAAGGAAAGAATTCCCTCAGTCTGGTTCACTTTGCTTATTTGTTTCTGAACTTGTGATTGGAAGCTATTAATCTCCTCCACAATCAAAACTGTTCTCCCGATAGTCATATAGATCTCAGTCTCTAATATATTACTCCAGGCTGGATTCTGGTGTGAGCAAGCTTCTCAATCTAACTGACTTCAATGGGAAACGGATTCCAGAATCTAAACAGCTGTTGCAGTTAAGTTGATCAAGACCTTTAAGAAACTCATAGCTGGAGGATTCCTGGGTGTTAAACCTCTCTCCCCACCTCACTGTTTTTAATGCAGTGTGCTATTTCTTTTTCACCAGAATATTTCCTGATGCAGCCAAATGTACTTATAACCAAGTACAGCTGAATTGAGAGCCCCTGACACTGTACATCTGCTTATTGAAAGATAAGAGTGCCATGGCATGACCTTGTCAGTTTTGGAAAATTGGGGTGTGTGGCTGAAGCTACAATACAGATGGTAGTTTTATATCACAAATGGAAATGAACAGTACTTATTCATAGAGTTGTACAGCATAGAAACAGACCATTCAGCCCAACTCATCCACGCTGACCAGATATTCTATCTTATTCCACTCACCAACATCTGGCCATTATCCCTCCAAATGCTTTCTATTCATGTACCCATCCAGATACCTTTTACATGTTCTAATTTTCCCATCCTCCACCACTTTCTCTAATGGTCACACTAATCGGTATGGCATCTAAACAAAGGCTCTCAATACGTCTGAGGAATAGGTCAACAGAACAGCTCCTATTGCATCTCAAACTGTAATATATATATTGAAGTAGCATATTATTCACTCTCATGCTGTTTAACACTTTGCTTTTTGTATCTTCCTTGAACTTTCTTCTTCTGTTCCTGTGAGGGTGAAAGGATAACCATACTCCATCATTGGTGGCAGTCAATTGCAATTTTTTTCACTCTAGCCAAGGTAGTGTTCTGCCAATTTGGTTGTGTACCATGACTAATGCGGAAACCAATTTTTGTTGGTATATTTTTCAATCATCAGGGACTTTTGTGGTGCAGTGGTAGTGGCCCTGTCTCTAACTCAAAACGTCTGGTTTTAAATGTCACCTTGTCCAGAGATGCATCGTAACGTGTTTGAACAAGTTGATAAAAATATCCGTTATTGAATTATTGTAATTGCGAGACCAGCATTCTGCCATGTTCAATTATGCTCAAGAATCTGGTGGTGAGCTGTCTTTTTGAATCGCTGCTGTTCACTTGGAGTAGATGCATTCACAGTGCTGTTAGGAAGGGAACTGCAAGTCTTTGATCCAGTGACAGTGAAGGAATAGTGATATATCTCTGAATCAGAATGGTGAGTTGGTGAAGAATGCCCCTATAACCATGATTTGGAGGTGTTGGTTTTGGACCAGGGTGTCCAAAGTTAAAAATCGCACAACAATTTTATTTGGAAGCACACCAACCACTTGAAGAAGGAACTCCAAACACTTGTGCTTCAATATAAACCTGTTGGATTATAAGCTGGTGTGTGATTTTTAACCTAAAACCACAAACTCTCATTTTACTAGAGTTAGCAGCCTCCTGTGCTGCACTTTGTCAAAGGCCTGCTGGAAATCCAAATAGACCACATCCACTGGCTCTTCTTCATCTAACTTGGTCATTACCACCTCAAATAATTATAACCCATTTGTCAGACATGACCTCTTCTTGACAAATTTGCGCTGACTCAGCCTTTTTTACCATATACTTCCAAGCACACCACAATCTCATCCTTAATAAGGGACTCTAAAATTAAACAATTTTACAACCAATGTCAGGCTAACTGGCCTGTAATTTCTGCCTCCCTCCCTTCTTAAACAGGGGTGTTACATTAGCCATTTTCTAGTATTCTGGAACCTTCCCTGACTCTAGTGATTCTTGAAAGAATACCACCAATGCCTCCTCCTCTTTCCCCTTCAGAAACTGGGGTGTAGTCCATCCGGCCTGGCTTATGTAATGTCCTTCAGACCCTTCACTTTCCCAAGTGTCTTCTCCTTAGTGATGGCTATTACACTTACCTCTGTCCCCTGACTTTTTTGAAGTCCTGGTGAAGACTGATGCGAACTACCTATTCAGTTCCTCCACTATTTCTCTGTTCCCCATTACTACTTCTCCAGTCTAATTTTCCAGCAGTCTATTCTTGCCTCTTTCTTACCTTTGAGAAAAAGGTAAGAAAAAAAACTTTTGCAATCTTCTTTTACATTGCTAGCTAATTACCCCCATATTTTATATTCTCCAAAATTATTGCCTTATTAGTTTTGCTCAGTTGGTTTTTAAAGGTTTCCCCATCCCCCCGGCCTAATCATTACCAAATTGTATGTTTTTCTCTTGCTTTTATGCTCTCCTGACTTCATTTGTCAGTCATGGTTGCCTCGTCCTTCCATTAGTATGTTTCTTCTTTCTTGGGATGAACTTCTGCTATGCCTTCCACATTACCCCAGAAATCCCTGCCATTGTTGCTCCACCCTCTTCCCTGCTACGCTCCATTTCCAATCAACTCTGGCCAGCTCATGCCTTTGCAGATACCTTTACTCAATTGTAATTCCATTTTATGTGATTCCAGCTTCTCCCTCTCAGCTGCAGAGTCAATTCAGTCATTTTATGGTCACTGCCCCCTGGGAGGGTCCTTCACCTTAAGCTGCCTAATTAAATCTGTCCTGTTACACATCGCCAAATCCAGAATTGCCAGTTCCCAAGTCACCTCTACCACAAGTTGCTCCAAACAAACTCTCATAAACATTGAATTCCTTTTTTTTTGGGATGTGCTACCAACCCGATTTTTCCAGTCCCCTGGCATATTGAAGATCTCATGTTTATCGTAATCGTTCTTTTCTTACAAAATCTTTATGTCTCCTGTTTTATTTTCTGCCTCACATCCTCAGTGCTGCTCGGAAGCCTGTATAGAATTACCATCAGGGTCCTTTTTCCTTTGTGATTCCTCAACCCCACCCACAAAGATTCTATGCATTCTGACTTCATTTCTTACCTACAAAACAAATCCACCTTCTCTGCCCATCTGTCTGTCCTCTTGATGGGTAGCATTGCTGCCTCACAGCACAAGGATCCCAGGTTCGATTCCAGCCTTGGGTGACTGTGTGTGTGGAGTTTGCGCATTCTGCTTGTGTCTCTGTGGGTTTGCTCCGGTTTCCTCCCACAGTCCAAAGATGTGCAGGTCAGATGAATTGTTGAAACTTTATTGCTGGAACAGCACAGCAGGTCAGGCAGCATCCAAGGAACAGGAGATTCGACGTTTCGGGCACATGCCCTTCTTCAGATGAATTGGCCATGCTAAATTGCCTATCGTGTTAGCTGCATTAGTCAGAGGGGAAATGGGTCTGAGTGGGTTACTCTTCAGAGGGTCGGTGTGGACTTGTTGGGCCGAAGGTCTGTTTCGACACTGTTTTTATCTAATAATCCTTAGGTATTTAGTTCCCAGCCCTGATCCCTTTGCAGCCACGTATACATGATACCCACAACATCACACCCATCAATTTCAATCTCTGCTACAAGCCCATTTACCTGTTTTATGTCCTGTGCGCATTTGAATGCAACACCATCTGTTCGGCATTGGCTGCCCCCCATTCTCATGGTTAACCCCTTATCTGTTGTGCCTAAAGTTAGATTGCTGAGCTGGTGTTCCCATGCAGCAGCTGATGGCCTTGTAGACATTTCGTGTTCGGAAGAGCTGTTGCAAGAATGGTGCCACAGATGTAATGTTACCAGATGAATGATCTAGAGGCCTGAACTAATGCTATGATTTGTTGAAAATTGGTGAAATTGAAAGTTAATGAATCAGTGAAACTGAATGCTGATTAAAAGCGGCGACTAGATCATAGCAAAATCCTATTTGGTTCATTAATCTCCGACAGGGGAGGGAATCCTGATTTCGCATACAGGTGACCCCAAGCATGCAACAATGCGGTTGACTCTTAAGTGCCTTTTGGAAGAATCTACCACATCTCTTAAACTATTCCAAAACAACAAGTAATCCACTGTGGACAAATTTGCTGTGTTTTTTATTCAGATCAGTCTGCTGGAATTTATTTTCATTTTGTGGGCCTTTTCATAGACATGGCAGTCTCAAAATGTGACAGAACATCAGGAGCAATATTTAGCTGCTTTCATCTGCAGAATTGGCAAAGACCTAAATTATCTAATGTTAGAGTTTTGAAGAGTGTTTTAAAAGTTATGCACTCAATATGACCTCCTGACACATTGGCATTCATAATACACATTGGGTCATTACTAAGTTTCCAGCCTTTATACCTGTAGGCTAACATACCACATTTATTATTGTTATAATACATTATACAATGTAGCCTCTTTTGTGGCTAGTCCATCCTTGCGGTTACAATATACAGATCATTTGGTATCATAATTCACCAAATTTTCAAAGCCAGTGGTGCACACTATTGTCAATTATTCTAACCAAAAGATATTTGGCATATTAGAATATCAGCACATTGTCCATATGAGCAGTTTAGTTTCTCATGTTTTATCACATGATTGTGAACGAAGGCACATTACTGTTCATTTACGTAACTTTTACAAACACTTTACCCTGTTTTCATTGAAGAACAAGATTGCTTACTCAATTCCCGAGAAGTATTTCAGCTTCAGTATGAACTGATCCATATGTACATCTTCAATACGGTCCTTCAAAAGTAATCAACCGTTCAAATTATGAATTTAATTGTTCCCTTTCCCCCGTGTCTTTGAAGCAATGTTATAGTCATTTTTTAATAGAGGGATTCAATAGCTTCACAGCAGGTTTAATAATGCACAGAATGCCTGCATTCTGCTAGGAGATTCACTGGGTAGATTTGGTGCCAGCAGCCTTTCAGTAATACTACCTATAAGAGATATAATGGAATTAAATTATAAAGGATTAATCACATTGATTTTTTAGCAGGACGAGCACATACTTGAGTAATATTGCTTTCTTACATAATAGTAAAGAACAGGTTATATTAACACCTAATTGGTTATCTACTTCAGGTAAAATACATTGTTATCCCCTAAGAAATACAAAGCTGGACTTAAACTGACTAATACTTGTAGCGTGACTGTAATCTGAAAACATACAGATTAGCAACTGGCTATCTCCTCCTAGAGCAGCTGATTCTGAATTTATCTGATTCTGGTTACATTGAATATTCAGTATTAACCCTCTCAGGTCAATTATCTTGAATAATAATTAGGAAAGTGATTTCAACATTCGTCGGAGACAATATAACATGAAGTGTATTGTTTTAAAGAGTGTGGGGAGCAGAGAGCATACATCTGCGTGAAGGTGGCACAACAAAATGACAATTAAGGTTGTTAACATCTGTATTTCCTTGGATTTATAAACAAAGTCACAGAGCAAAGAACCTACATTAAACCATTGTAAATAATTGATTAGGCTTCAGTTAGATTCTGGCCAATTTTGGGGATCACATTTTGGCAAGCATGTCAAGATCTTGGAGAGAGTCATCGGGTCATAGAGCCATAGAGATTTTATAGCTTGGAAAGAGACCCTTCAGCCCATCGTGTTTATGCCAGTCAGGAAACATTCAACTATTCTACTTCCATTTTCCAGCATTTGACCTCGTATACTGTGGTGTTTCAAGTAAAGAGCACAAAACAGATTTACTGGAATAGAACCAGTGACAAAGTACTTCAGTTATAAATAGAAACTATGAAGAGCTGGGATGTTTTCTTTAAAGGAAGAAAGCTTAGTATTCCATTTGTGATGCATTTTAATTGATTACATCAGGGAAATCTGCTTCCACTGGCAACTTGCACAACAGCAAATAACACAAGGTATGTGAATTGTAAAATATCCAGGGAGGGAAATAAACAAGATTTCTTCCATGTCTGCAAGGATGGTAGAAAATAATTCAAAAGCAGTTTTTAAAAGGGGAATGGATAAATACTTGGAAAGAAAAGAATTGTAGAGCTTTAGAGAGAAAGCAAGACAAAAATTAGATAGATCTTTCCAAGAGTTGACAATTGAGTTAAATGACCGTGTTGCTGAATCAAAATGCAGGAATTCCCACCCTAAGGGCACTGTGAGTCAACTTATAGCGGGTGGACTGCAGCGGTTCAAGAAGGCAGCTCACCACCTCCTTCTTAACGGCAAATAGGAATGGAAAATAAATTCTGGCCAACCAGTGAAACACATATCCCACAAAATGAACAAATTAAACAAATGCTGGACTAACCTCTGGCAAAATTTAAAATTTTGTTTTCTTAATTCACTTTTTCAGCAGTAAAAAGTCTTCATAAAACATTACAGTAGTCACAAAAAAAATCCCACCCACTAAAGTAGAGTCAAACTGTTATTTCTGACAAAAACAAATAGTTTGTGTCAAAGACACTTTGTTGCAAAATGGATGGATACAATTATGTTCTCTATTTCTGTGCCAATTCATGGCTAGTTGCCTTGCCTTTCTGTGATGAATGAGAATCGAGAACTCAAATATTTAAAGCTGCAATTGCAATCGTTTGTCAACATTTTGCCACCAAGACTTCAGTCTATTTTTGGTCCTAAAGGGTGTAGCTATGGCAAAATAAAATGATTTTAAAAAACTGTTGAAGTGATGAAAAAACATCTTCTCATCAATTGGCAACCACATTTAGTTCCACTCATGACAACAGGAAAACTCTGAATAATTTTTTGAAGTAATTGAGATCACAAAGAGAAGTACATACACTTTTAATCTGGTATTCATTGAGATCATGGGCTAACTGGATTTTAACTCAATCTATCTATTTTGGCTTCATTTCTCTTTTTTTTAGACTTAGAGTCATGGAGATGTACAGCATGGAAACAGACCCTTTGGTCCAACCCGTCCATGCCGACCAGATATCCCAACCCAATCTAGTTCCACCTGCCAGCACCCGGCTCATATCCCTCCAAACCCTTCCTATTCATATACCCATCCAAATGCCTTTTAAATGTTGCAATTGTACCAGCCTCCACCACATCCTTTGGTAGCTCACTCCATACACGTACCACCCTCTGCGTGAAAAAGTTGCCCCTTAGGTGCCCTCTAGTTCTGGACTCCCCGACCCCAGGGAAAAGACTTTGCCTATTTATCCTATCCATACCCCTCATAATTTTGTAAACCTCTATAAGGTCACCCCTCAGCCCCCGATGCTCTAGGGAAAACAGCCCCAGCCTGTTCAGCCTCTCCCTGTAGCTCAGATCCTCCAACCCTGGCAACATCCTTGTAAATCTTTTCTGAACCCTTTCAAGTTTCACAACATCTTTTCGTTATTGAAACTAAACTCAAGTTCCCTATCTGCCTTGAGTCTGTGAAATTTTAATCTTGTGTTCACTGAATGGTTGATGTTCTGGTCAACGTTCATCATTTAAACAATGGAAGACAACGCAGATTGTCTGGTGTTATTGCAATGATTATAGCGAGGTCAGCCAGGTGGACCTCTTAGAATATGAGTTCTCTGATTAGAGCTGTTAATGTGGTCCAATCAGGGATCCCTGACTGACTGATAAAAACAAGCATAATCCGCACCTCCGTACTCGCGGGTTCGAGTGGCTGTCGGAGGGGAGGGCCGCGGCGTCGAGGGTGACCAGGGTCGGGGACGTGCTGGGTGCCGGGGGCCTGGGCTGGACGCTGCCGCAGGACATAGCAGGCAGGGCAGCGGTAGGCGTCCAATACGTGGCCACCGCCATCCGACGCCTCAAAACGGCGGTGCTCGGACCCGACGTAGTGCACCAGTTGGAGGACGCTCAGGTGTGTGGTGGGATCCCGTCCGCGCTTACCCCAGCCCGGACGGAATTTCACATTGGCCCCAAGGTCCCGTACTTCCCGCGGGAGCCTGTGCCCCACAACCTGAGCCGCCTCCGAAATATTAATTTTGCTTTGTTTAGGGAGGTGAAGAGAAAGACCCTGTATCGACTGCTGCTGCACACCATCCACCTCTTCTCCCTCATCCACCGTCCGGACACACCTTGGCGTG
>NC_057736.1:36617056-36623573 GCF_004010195.1 Chiloscyllium plagiosum | reverse complement strand
GCGGTAGTGTGGGGGTTAAAATAAAAGAAAAAGAGAAAAAAAAAAAAAAAATTTTACCAGAGCCCTCCCCTTCACTGTTTTGATCACACAGCACTGTCCCTTGCTGTGAAGGGCAGTGTTTGTCACTGGCCACCCGGGTGTTTTTCCTATCTTCCTGGTGGTGGAAATTGAATAAAGATTTGTGCACTTTGTGTCTTTCACTGTGTCTCACACCTGCGCACACACACCATGGGTGCTGGGGATAAAATAAGCACTACCGCACTTAGGTGGTAGTGTGGGGGTTAAAATTAAAAAAAAAGAAAAAAACAGGGAATTAGGTCGGAGGAAAAAATAAATAAATAAATAAATAAATAAACAGGAGTCCTCCCTCCCCTCCCCTTCACTGTTTTGATCACACAGCACTGTCCTTTGATGTGAAGGGCAGTGTTTGTCACTGGCCATCCGGGTGTTTGCCTAATTTGAGTGTATGTGTGTGCAAGGACTCTCCAAACAGTGTTTGTCACTGGCCACTTGGGTGTTTTCCTATCTTCCTGGTGGTAGAAATTGAATAAAGATTTGTGCACTTTGTGTCTTTCACTGTGTCTCACACCTGCACACACACACACCATGGGTGCTGGGGATAAAATAAGCACTACCGCACTTAGGTGGTAGTGTGGGGGTTAAATTATTTAAAGGAAAAATAACAAAACAGGAGATTCGCATACACACCATGGGAAAAAAAAACAAGCATGTTGATGTGAAGGGCAGTGTTGGTCACTGGCCACCCGGGTGTTTTCCTATCTTCCTGGTGGTGGAATTTGAATAAAGATTGGTGCACTTTGTGTCTTTCACTGTGTCTCACACCTGCACACACACACAATGGGTGCTGGGGATAAAATAAGCACTACCACACTTAGGTGGTAGTGTGGGGAAAAAAAAAGAAACAAGGGATTAAAAAAGAAAAAAAATGAAAAAAAATTAAACAGGAATGTGCTCTATTTTGATTTAGTCCCTACCCTCCCCTTAAAAAAAAACAAGCATGTTGATGTGAAGGGCAGTGTTGGTCACTGGCCACCCGGGTGTTTTCCTATCTTCCTGGTGGTCACTGTCTTTTTATATTTGAAACTGGGATTTGAGGCCTGTCCTCATCTCCCTGTAATCTGGTTGAACGGTAGAGTTTGGGGCCTGGCTTTGCTGCTCCTCTCCCTTGTAAAATTGCTGGTGTATACAGCTGTTAGTGTTAGCTGTTTTTTGTAAACTGTATTTTGTAATTTGTTTAATAAAATATTAGAAACAGGAAAAAAAACAAGCATGTGCCTTAGTGTGGCCGGAAGGTGGGAGGGACGGGTGCTTGCTGGGTCTGTATTGTCTGCACTTTTTATGTATAAATGTCTTATGTATAAATGTCATTGTTGCTGTCTTTTTATATTTGAAACAGGGATTTGTGGTTTGTCTGACCACTCAGGTGTTTCCTTTCTTCCTGGTGGTGGAAACTGAATAAAGATTCGTGCACCTTGTGTCTCTCACTGTGTCTCACACCTGCACACACACAACATGGGTGCTGGGGACAAAATAAGCACTACCGCAGTTAGGCGGTAGTGTGGGGGTTAAAAAGAAAGGAAAAAGATAATAATCAGGAGTGTCAAAAAAAAGAAAAAAAAGAAAATAGCAAGCATGTCAGAGAACCTGTCACTCTGAGAGTTGGCTCTGACGGAGCTAGATCAGTCTCAAGGTCTTTCCAAGTGTTAATAAAGTGTGGTTTGGTAACAGGATATTGGTCTCTGTGAAGTTATTTCAGTTATGACCATGCAAGGAGCAGTGAATACCATCCTCTCTTTAACTCCCATGGTTGGCTGTGACAAAGGTGTTTAGTTCTATCCAGCTTGTAGATAAATCACATGTCAATTAAAATGCTGCATTGGTTGTTATGATCCCAGACAAGATTGCCAAATTATGTAGCAATCTTATTATGGAGCAATAACCTTTATTTATTAAAGTAGTCAAAAGGTGAGATCCAGGGGACTTACTAATTTTAATAAAACCATAAGATTTCAAACAAAATCAGAAGTTGCTGGAAAAACTCAGCAGGTCTAACAGCATCTGTGAAGAGAAATCAAAGTTAATGTTTCATGTCCAGTGGCCCTTCCTCCGAACAGTTTTGAGAAAGTGTCACTGGACCTGAAACATTAACTTTGATTTTTCTTCACAGATGCTGTCAGACTTGCTGAGCTTTTCCAGCAACTTCTGTTGTTGTTTCTGATTTACAGCACCTACAGTTCTTTCAGTTTTTATGAACGATTCCATGGTTGTGAACCTTTGCCTGAGTCCCAAAAGACTGCTCTCCCATTAGAGTGGTTTAGGTTTCACATGAAAGTCACCACTGAGGGATAAGCTTGACAAGAGAAGAACTTCATGATGTAGCATAGTACCACACAGTGATCTATCAACTCCACTGACTGTTTAGTACTCCTGACCATGAGAGGGTACCTGACTCTCACTGTGAGTCAGAAAAGTAATACTAACCACTGAGGCCGCAGAGCATAGAGTCAGCCCTGAAGTCAGTAAGTGTGCAGTAAGAAAGCAATGTGATGTAGACAGCTTCCAGATAAATGTGAAATCAGTGCTAAGGAAGTGCCATAAGTTGCATCCTGTGCAAATGCATATGTGTCTCCAGATGCAAAACAACCTGGCAGAGGCAGGCAAGCCGCTGATGTTCTTGAGCCCTAAAGTAGCATTGAAGGGCTGAAACGATTAGTCGAAGAGGAGACATAATGCTGTGCTGCTTTGCTGATGCCAACTCATGTGGACCAAGAATCGAGCAATATAGTGGATATGGAGTGTGCAGGCATGCTTTGGAGAAGACACAATTACATTATGGGTGGGAGAAACATTTTGCAAACTGCAGCCATCAGGTATCCATTCTGAATTGCAGGGTAGAAATTTGTGCCATCTAGTTTGTCAGGGAAGGAGAGGAGATTTGAAGTGGCACAGAAATAAGACAAGTTGGAGTTTTAGTAAGTTGCTAATGCATGGAGTGAAGGTCTTTGCTCTGACTGCTGAGATTGTAGGCTTGCCATTTAAGACTTGTGGAAAAAATCACTAGCATTTTTATGGGTGGCATGGTGGTACAGTGGTTGGCACTGCTGCCTCACAGTGCCAGAGACCCAGGATCAATTCCTGCCTCAGGCAACTGTCTGTGTGGAGTTTGCACATTCTTCCCATGTCTGTGTGGGTTGCCTCTGAGTGTGCCAGTTCCCTCCCACAGTCCAAAAATGTGCAGGTGAGGTGAATTGGCCATGCTAAATTGTCTGTAGTGTTAGGTGTAAAGGTTAGGTGTGTTGCTGTTTGGAGGGTTGGTGTGGACTTGTTGGGCTGAAGAGCCTGTTTCCACGCTGTAAATAATCTAATTTTTTTCTTGACATTCTGACTTTTAGCATTCTTTCTGTCTTTTCCCATCTTTCTTGCCATTGTTCACCCGACAGCAAGGAGAGAAAGAATCTACCTGTAGTTTTCCTGAAGTGGGTTACAAATTTATTCAAAGTTCCTGGACACAATTTGAACTCTTATCTAGTGACTCAGATTCTCCCAAAACAAACGGTTTAAAAAACAATTTCCACTATCTTTGTAAGATTTATTGAAATAATTCCAGTTAATCCAAGATCTTTTCCATGATCTATCCTCTTCACAACTGCTGTTGAAAATTAACATTTTATCATTGCTCTGACATATTTTTGGAATGGTGACTTTACAAATGAGATCTTGTGGGAACACATGAGTTAACACAAAGCCATAGGCACACATATTATTATGAGAAATGAAAATGTTCAGAGAACTGAATGGTATTTCTGAACTGCACAAAGGGCTATATTAAATATCCCAAACTTAATAAACCTCCATGCTAGTTCTGCTCTGAAATTGTAATCTCTGTGTACATAATTTATGGATGCAAATATCTAATTATAGAAAATGTTGGAAACATTCTTAGAAACAAGAATTCAATATGATTTCAATAAAGCAATGAACATTTGTTTGTGAGTCTGAAACATTGAAAATAATTTATATCGACAGTGCTTCGGGTTGAAATCAGCAGCAATAGGTTGAAAGCTTGTCTCTCTCTATCTCCTTATCTCAACGAATGTATACTTGTATACTCATTACTGTCCACTGATGATTGTATGCTTTGTCTTTAAGTAATGAGTTGCAGTTCTCACTGATAGATGATGCATATATCAAAGAGGTCTTTCAAGTTAACACCAATGATTATATATCACCCTGCCTACTTTAACAACTGTACTGTAATGCTTCCATTGATAATTGACATGTACCTCCTTTAAATATTGCAATTGGTGCTGCTGACAGGAGGCTACATAAATATGTAAAGTGGAGGTCAGATATAAGGCTTCCATTGTAATTTATTTCTGCAAAAGGACTAATTTGCAGTGCATGTTTGTTCTATTTGTACTTGGTGTTGAATGATGTAACCCATCACCATCAAAAGGACTACTAGATCTATTCAGATAATGATTCAGAATATTTTTAAGGCATGGACAAAGTAAGCCGAATATCTTACTGCCAGTCCTTTTGAGGCCTTATCCTCCCTGCTCCCCAACTCGGGATCACCCTATGTGCACATCTCTGTGCCCACCAATACTCTTGACACCATCCCCATTTTTCACAATTGGCAGGCTATTCAGGGCTCACCAATGACAATGAAATGAGAACCTCATTGAAAACATTTCATCATGTCCATCTTAAAAATCAAGGAACAGCCGTTCCCAAATAAGGAAATTATAAGTGTTGAACTGATATTGCTAAAGATATCTGCTTGGTTCATTCTCTTTGCTGAAAATGTGTGGTTTCAGGCATCTCCCTGGACTTAAGCACAGAACCTAAGCTAAATCTTTCACACAAAATATTCATCTGTCTGTACAATCCAGGGCACTTTGAAGATGGTTGAAGACGTTTACCTTGGTTACTGTACAAAGGGTCCTGCCTGAAACGTTGGCTCTCCTGCTCCTCAGATGCTGCCTGATTTACTGTGCTTTTTCAAACACCAGGTTTTATCGACTCTGCAACATCTGCACTATCTTCTACTGTATGATTCAGACTGTGACGCAAGCCAAGGGAGATATAACTAATGGTGAGTATATGGGGCTTGAGACCTCAGTCGTCCCCACTGGCGAGAATTGCAATTTAATTAAGACAAACAACAAGCATGCAGCCCACCAAAACAGAGGGGGGCTGGAGTTTGGAGGATTGCTGGCGGCTAGAGGGATGATACAGCGAATCATTACCATTTGGTCCATTGTGCCAATATCAGCTCTTTGAAAGCTGTCCAAATTAGCTATACACGCCAGTTTATGCGATTTTTGAGAAGATTTGTAGCTCAGGTTTAGGTTCAAGTTGTAAGTTTGCTCACAGAGCTGGAAGGTTTGTTTTTCAGATATTTTGTCACAATGCTGAGTAACATCATCAGTGAGCCTCTGGTGAAGTTCTGGTGTTCTGTCCTGCTTTCTATTTATGTATCTTGGTCTGTTAAGGTGGGTGATATCATTTCCAGTTCTTTTTCTCAGAGGTTGGTAAATGGGGTCCAAATTGATGTGTTTATTGATGGAGTTCCAGTTTGAATGTCAGGCCGCTAGGAACTCCCTGTGTGTCTCTGTTTAGCCTATCCTAGGAGGGATGTGCTGTCCCAGTCGAAGTGGTGTCCATCTTCATCTGTGTGTAAGGATACTAGTGAGAGTGGGTCAGGACTTTTGGTGACTAGTTGGTGTCCGTGTATCCTAGTGGCTAGTTTCCTGCTTATCTGTCCAATCTACTATTTGTTGCAGTCTTTGCATGGTATTTTGTGAATGAAATTTGTTTTGCTGGTTTTTGTTACCGGGTCCTTCAGGTTCATCAGTACCTGTTTCAGTATGTTGTTAGGTTTGTGGGCTACGATGATACCAAGGGGTCGGAGTAGTCTGGTAGCCATCTCCAAGATGTCTTTGATGTATGGTAGCGTGGCTAGTTTCTGGGCGCGTTGTGTCTACTTGTTTGGTCTGTTGTTTAAGAATCGATGGACTACCCGTTCTTCTTGAACATGCTGTAAAGATATTTTTCTTCTGCTGCTTGTAGTTGCTGGATGATGCATTGCATTGTAGCCCATTTAAATAATGTCCTGATACAGATCCGTTTGTGGGTGGATTGTATGTAACTGGACTGTCCTTTTATATACAAATGTCATTGTCACTGTCTTTTTATATTTGAAACTGGGATTTGAGGCTTTTGCCCGAAACGTCGATTTCGCTGCTCCTTGGATGCTGCCTGAACTGCTGTGCTCTTCCAGCACCACTAATCCAGAATCTGGTTTCCAGCATCTGCAGTCATTGTTTTTACCTCATTGATTTTAACCCTACTGCGAATCCTCTTGCAAGGATGCCTGCCTTGAAGAAGTTTTCCTCCTCTCTCTACAAGAATCTCAGCGAGTCTCTCTCTCTCTCACTGCAATCCCCAGGTCATCTCCTCTGCCATTCCTGATGAAGGGTTTTTGCCCGAA
>NC_057736.1:36551741-36614863 GCF_004010195.1 Chiloscyllium plagiosum | reverse complement strand
ACATTGATGACTGCATTGGTGCCACCTCGTGCTCCCGCGAGGAGGTTGAGCAATTCATCAACTTCACCAACACATTCCACCCTGACCTTAAATTTACCTGGACCATCTCTGACACCTCCCTCCCCTTCCTGGACCTCTCCATCTCCATTAATGACAACCGACTTGACACTGACATTTTTTATAAACCCACCGACTCCCACAGCTACCTGGATTACACCTCTTCCCATACTACCATGTATCAAAGACTACAGAAGCAATCATCCCAACACCAACAAACGGGCTGCATCAGGACATTGCTTAAATGGACTACAATGCACTGCATCACCCAGCAACTATGAGTAGCAGAAGAAAAATATCTGTACAGCGTATTCAAGAAGAACGCGTACTCAATAAACACAGACAATAATTCTTAAACAACAAACCCAAACAAGTAGACACAACACGCCTAGAAACTATAGCCATACTACCATGTATCAAAGACATCTCGGAGATGGCTACCAGACTACTCCGACCCCTTTGCATCATGGTAGCCCACAAATCTACCAACACACTGACACAGCTACTAATGAACCTAAAGGACCCTGAACCAACAACCAACAAAACAAATGTCATTTACAAAATATCCTGCAACGACTGCACCAAACAGTTCATCGGACAGACAGGCAGGGAACTAGCCACTAGGATACACGAATACCAACTAGCCACCAAAAGACATGACCCACTATCACTGTTATCCTTACACACAGACGAAGAAGGACACCACTTCAACTGGGACCACACATCCCTCCTAGGACAGGCTAAACAGAGACACAGGGAATTCCTAGATGCCTGGCATTCAAACTGGAACACCATCAATAAACAGATTAATTTAAACCCCATTTACCAACCACTGAGAAAAAGAACCGGAAATTATATCACCCACCTTAAGAGACCAAGACACATAAATAGAAAGCAGGACAGAACACCAGCACTTCACCAGAGGCTCACTGATGATGTTACCTAGCATGGTGATGAAACATCTGAAAACAAACCTGCCAGTTCAGCGATCAAACTTGCAATCTGAACCCCAGTTTATCCCCATAATACTGAAAATTAGCCTACTTCAAGTATGTTTAGAAATTTTCAGTGGGATTTGATTCCACTCACCTTTTAGGTGGGGTGTTCCAATAATTTGAACCCTATGTGGGGAGAAATTTCACTTTTTTTCCTTTCGAGTTTTTTTTGCTAATTATTTTAAGTCTATGATCTCTGGTTGCACGCCAATTGCCAGAGGAAAGTGTCTCTCCCTGCCTGTAGCTCTATCAATGCCTACCAATACGCTATCCCACCTTCTGGGCAATAATAGATTCACAACAAGTGATGCTCTTCCTAGTGGCATCCACCCATAGTGAACAAACGAATAAAATGCCATGATTTTGAAAACGTCTTCCAGTGTTTTTCTACTTTGCCTCCTCTACTGTGAGAAGAACCATCCAAACTTCTTAAATCTCTCCTCACAAGTCCCTCATATTTGGTATGAACTGTTAAAAAAAAATCTATATCCTCGCCAATCCGATGAAATCATTCCCAAAAACAGTTAACTGCATGAGGCTTAGCTAGAGATTTATAGAATTTTAACGTAATTTCCTTCTTTTACAAGTAGCCCATATGCTTTGTTAACTGTCTTACCAACTTGCCCTACTAATTTGAGGATTTGTATATGCATTCCCAAGGCATCTCTTGCATGCTTTGGATTATGCTGCTTCTCCATAATGTTTCTCATTAAATGCATCACTTAATGTATGTCCGCATTAAATTTTACCTGTCAATTGACTTTTCATTTCACCATTTTCTCTGTCCTCCTCAAGTCTGCTTTTAACTGTTTCTAACATACCCCACTGTCAAGTTTTGTATCCTCCATAATGTTCAAAATTGTGCTTTCTGCTCCCAAGTCCAGGTCAATTATTCATGTCAAGATAATTGGTGCGAGGAAACAGATATATTTATTTAAGTATCGTTTGCCAGCTTTAAAATTGCCAAATACCCTAAAAAAGACAGCATTGAACACAATCATGTGACTGAGTTGGTATTTAACCTGTACTTTACTATGCAAACTTGGTTGGACAACATGTTGTAACAAAAATAATCGATCATTCACTCTCCCTGATCCTTTGTGAGCTAGTTGCATGTATTCTGGGAACAAGGTAGCTGCAGGATTTACACACTTGAGCCACACTGAAAAAGACAATATTTGTCAAGGACATAAAGCATGTAATGGATTTGCCATTACAGCTATAAAGAACCCCAGTCATAGTCCTGCTTTCAAAGCTCATTAAAGCAAGAGTTTCCGTGGAAAAGACACATAGAGCCCCAGAGACGCATGAAACACAGATTATTGAAAATCATCATTTTTTTTATCATTTTGTTTTATTTTCAAAAGGGCTTTTGAGTTCAAGGCCTTTTAGAATAAAAGATCGTTTATATGTTGCATAAAACCCTGAGAGGCCCATTTACTTTCATGCAGCTGTGAAAGTAGCCTTTCATAACATTTTTCTGCTAAGCAGACTTGTCTCCACACATACCTAACAACTTCAATGACCTTTTGTAACTCAGTATAACATAATCATTGGTGGCAGGGCCAAATATTTGATCTTGACATAATCATTTATTTATTTAGGTCAGTTGACTGTACCTTAGTTGCTCAGTATCATTCACTTGATGGACTGGCAGCAGCTCCCTTAAGGATAAAGCAAAGGACCTGAATTGTAACTTCGTTTTCAGGTCGAACATATTTATTTTTTGCTCCCCAAGGGTGAGAAAGGTCAGTGCTGGAGAATAAGCACTTTTGTTGTGCTTTTGACATTGTGCAAATGCAAAAAGTAAGATTGGTTTGGTGTTGAGTTTAAATCTCTCTGCCTGACACTCTCACTGACACTTTAAATGCAGCACTGCATGTTAATTTCCTAAACAAGCCTAAAACTTGCAATTTAGTGGTGCATTAGGTGTACTTTGTACCATGATCCTTTACTCTCTACGCACTGCTTAAGCCCACCGTAACTAATTTCACTTCATTATCTTGCAGCCATCAAAGGAACAGGATTCTGATCCTCAGAGTTACTGTGTCAAGCCCAGATGAACAATAGCTCTAATTAGACATTTGTCCCCCAGTTGAACTAATAGCATAATATGCTTTGTAAAAAATATTGCTGGATTACAAAGTGAATGCCAGGCGTTAAGTTGGCACAAAATGCAAAACGAGACAGCAAACTCTCGTTGGAAATAGTAAACAAATGACCTGAACTGTTTTATTTGCATGAATTAGGAATATGACATTTTGTTCCAGATTGAAAATCATCGTGTGGATTAGACAAAAGTAAAATAAAACATTAAGGAAAAAGCGCCCCTCCACACAATAATTAACTCCTACATCTGAATCAGAGTAATGGAGTTTTCCCTACTGCCACTTCATTATTTATCCCTCAAACACCATCACTAAAATAGATGTTCTGGTCATTTTCTCATTGCTATTGGCGGGATCTTGCTGTGCCTAAATTTGCTGCCACATTTCCTACATCACAACAACAAACATACTTTCAAAGTAAAGAAACATCCTGAAGTTATGAATGGTACCATTCAAGTAAATATCTTATCCTTTCCTTATGTAAGGCAGTTTCTCCAATATATGGAATTGTGAATTTCTTCACCAAATACCCATTGACACCCATAAGCAATTAATTATTGGAAAAGGTTGAGGTAATGTCACCATAATCCTGCTCTCTCCTTCGAAAGAGATGACTGGTGATGGGCCACCATACCTCTTACAAAGGGAAATGTTGACAAGGAGAGTCCTTTGTGATAGCCTCATCTGACACACAAATTGAACCCATTGCTGTTGGCATCACAAACCAGCCACCCAGCCAACTGAGCTTACTGATTCTCTGTGAAAGTTTATGTTGTGCAATTCTAGACCATAGTGCTTAAATGGAGTTGCACTTTGGTGAATACCATACTAGATTGATTCATACTAAACAATTAGCCCTCCACAAAATATATTATTTTCTTCAATCATAATGCCAATGGTACCCCACTTCATTGGGCTAATAACAACATTATACGCACATAGCACTGGTCTAACAGTAACAAACTTTAATTTTCCATTGTACTTCTAATGTTGAAGCTCATGGGAGAAAAGGGGTCAATGTATTTAAAGCAGTGCAGGGCAGAGTACAACAAATGCATCACCAGTAAAGTAGTAAATCTTGTGGCAGTGTCAAAACAGCAAGCTGGAAAAGAGCAGTCTTTTAATATTAGCTGTGTGGCCTTTTGTATTCCATATCTATGGGATTACAGAATATTTTGACAAATCTGCCTTTTAAAGCAATGTGTACTTAATTTCTATTTTTTTTTTAATAAGGTTTAAGATTTGACTGTCTTTAAAAATGGCTAGTTAAATGCCAAAAGAAGAAGAAGAACCTAATGAGTAATGTTATATACATGCAACTAATTTGCAGAGATGAATATTCTGTAATTTATATTGGTAAGTAATTCATAGAAATTCATATAGACTACTGTGAGAAACAGAACTCACTCATAAATCAATCAGCCTGAGACTAAGCCTTGGAAACAAGAACAATTTATTACAGCCTTACAAGTACCGGACGCTTCTGCAACCAAGCAGAAATGCACGCGAAAACAGAGCCTGTTAGCATTCTTATTCAGTTTACAAGTTGCAGAATCACGCCTCCCTTTTCCCATCCTATCATAAGCCGATTACCTCACTTGTTTTTTTTCTCTAGTTATTTTCTTATCTGGCCATCCTGCTGTCCTTGTCTGCATTCTTTGTTCCTTGTTTGTTACAGCTTGTTCTTTTATCCAGTTTCTCTTTTCATACTATAAGCTTTATTGTGAAATGCTCCTGCTGCTTCTTTTTGTGGTCAACTACAACACTTTAAAGTTATTTTCTAGCTTAAAACTATTTTCTTTAAAAGGCCCTCTATATTCATTAAAATCTTAGCCTTAAGTTTGCTACATGCTACGTGCTACAAGAATTCTGCGACCGTTTGTATAATGTTCCCCTTCCTCTCCCCCCACAACACCCCCTCACCCATCTGCAAAAACAACATTTCTAATCTCCCACACTTCCAGGCATTAATAGTGAAGAGTTTCTGACAAATTAAGAACGACTGTATTTACTTGCTTTTATTTCAGGAGCTTAAATGTTCTAACATCTGAAATAACACTGAAGTTCTTCTCTTTACAATACTCTGAGTGTCATACAACCTCAGTAACCAAAATGGCTAACTGGAATTTTGTGTAATTTTTCAGCATATGGTCGTTTAGATTTGTATCATACAAGTGTACCAGAATATGAGCATCAATTATTGCCACTGTTTTACATGAGCCTATTGCAAAAATAAAGTTTTGCAGTCCTTAAAGTTTGTAAAAAGTTAAATGTTTCCACAGCAAGGAACGAGCAATGTTGGTGCTGACCTGAACTCAGGATTTGAAATATCCTGCCAACTGGTGACCCTTTGAGCCTCATTAGACCAGTACATTGCAACAGTAATCACTTCTTCCGGGCGTAGAATCCCGCTACTGACCTGTTCAACCTGTATTTCATAATTTTCAACAAGCGACAATATCTTGCTGCTGCTGAACCCTAAGGTATTGCTATCTCTAGTCTAAGCTCAATGCAGGAAATATATCTTTCTATTCTAAAACAAAACAAACAGCAATATAAGTTCAGAAGAGTATGTTACTTTTTTTAATATTCAGAAAATGCAAGCAATGTGCATAATGGCTCAGCACCATAATTCCTCATCCAAATTATGTGTGTCCAACGAGTTAATTTAACAGGTTTGGTGCGTGGTTGATGAGAGTAAGCATACTTTCTATTTTTGTATTCTCATTTCCTTTTTATTTTCAGCCTTCTATGCTGGTGAGCAGCAATATGAAAAAAAAAGCCAAGTCTGTTTTTCTCTCCCTGTCAGTGCACAGCTTCTCCCCCAGCAGGTTTTCCTTGTGATGACCCATGGGAACTGGATCTCTCACGATCTAGGACTGATGCTTCACTAATACGTGGATGATGTGTCCCGCAGGTATGCAGCGTGCTGGCTCACTGAATTGGCACTCACAAACTGAACTTCCAGTTTCAGGTGAACAGCTCCATTGGGCTGTGGACACATTTGATGGTTGAAGGCTAAGGATAATGGGAAAAAAAACTGAAGTAGAATCAAAAGGTGGATAGATGTCTAAATATGCCATCTTTCCAGTAACCCTGGCAACCCAGGTGATGTCAAGCATAGTGCTTTGCATTCCTTTGACCTCAACCAGATTCTTCCTAAATTGTAACTTTTTTTATATATTAGTTGGGATGAGGATGTCATTAGTTGGGCCAACATTTATTGTCCATCTTGTCCAGCTATGAGTCAATTACATTGCTGGGGGTCTGGAGGCATATTTAGGCCAGACCAGGTAAAGATGGTCGTTTCCTTCCCTAAAGGACATTAGTAAACCAAATGAATTTTTCTTGACAATCAATAATGGATTAATGGTCATTATTAGACTCTTAATTCTTGATTTTTTTAAAAAATGTGAATTTAAATTCCACATCTGCTGAGGCAGGATTTGAACCTTTCTCCCTACACTATTATCTGGGTTTCTGGACTAATAGTTCAGTGATTATACCAATAGGCCATTCCCCATCCAAAGAAAATATTTCCATTTCACTGCAGAGTGTAAGTTAACAGGAGACAGTAGTTATGATTGATAAAATGAAATCAGTTGGTGTAGAAAATGGATGCTATAGGGTGTCTTTAATTGTAGGAATTTGTATGTTGATTACCACTTACTAATACTCTGTGGGTAGATATGTTCTACCTTCTTATTGAGATTAATTGAGCTGGTTAGTGATACCAAGTTGGGAAGGATTCCTTTACAACAACTTCTGCAAAAAATAGACTCAGTCTTGCTGAACAGTAATCATACTTACTGGCTATTCACATTAAATCGAATATGCATGATTAGTGCTTGCAAGTATGAACTTCAGAGCAAGTATACATTACTACTTCAGCTGTATGCTATTAACACTAGGAACAACAGCAAAGGAGCTGTAAGCAACTCTGATAGCTCATCCCAGTAATAGTCCTTTATAGCCTGATGTGCAGAGCTATTCTTGGGATATCAGTTAAACTTTACAGCTACTAACCATCTTATACAGCAGGAGGGAGCACCAATCCTATTGGTCAGCCTCTGGCCATTTCAGTTGGCCAATCTACTACTCGTAAGACCCTTGATGGTCCTTTCACTTCAATGGTGCGTGGAGCTGAGAATCTGTCACTCCTGGCATATGTATATAAAAGATAAATACAAAACATGAAATAAATGCAAAAACAAAGATAACTATAGCTCTTCAATGGCAAGCTGGAACTGTAGGCTGATGTGCCCAGATTGACAGACCAATTTTAGCCGGCCAACAATGTGTTCAAGAAGGACATGATTGTCATGGAGCTTGAAAACTGAACACTGTCATAGCTTACATACAAGATACCAGGGTTATTGGTAGCAGATCACTGAAAGAAAAGGCATTACATGTTCATCCAGCAAAAGAAGAATCCAGGAGAAGCTTATAAGCAAGACATAAGCTTCTCTGTAAGGAATCTAGAGTTCTTAATGATAGACCCTCCCATAAATGGTTCATAGCATGACTTCTCCATCTGCCCCTTGATCAAACGGGACCAGTTGACTGCATAAGTATCTATGCTCAAACCCTTATCTCCATTGCAGAGGTAAATAATAAGTTGTATAAGGGGCTTGATACTGCTAACAGCAGAATCCTTTCTTAAGAACATCTTTACCTACAGCAGAAGAGTGGGTTCAGACCACAAGAAATGGTCATCCTGCCTTGAACATTATGGCCTGGGTAAGACAACTGAGAACAGAAAGCCATCACTTGAGCCTTGCTGCTATTCGAAGTTTAAGTAACCAACACCTTATTTAAATACAACCCATACAGCAAGATATCCTGGAAATGTTCAAGATACGGGAGTTTTTGCTATCTGAATCTACCCAATATGACTTTCTGAACAGCATTTTCAACAATAGCTGTTATTTGATTCTGACTGTGAGAAAGGTCACTTCTTGGTGTGCACCAAGATTAAGATGCAAACTTTGAAGTACTTTCATTCAAAGCTGAAATTCCTACTCAAATAAAAGCCGATGGTTCCTCATTTCAATTGAACAATGGCTATCAGTATTCCCATACAGAGTGCTAAAGTGAATGGAAACATACTTTCAGGCACCATCTATATTACTGCATTACTAAAGTATAGAAAGCAAAAGCAGAAAAACAACTTACTGACTAGTTTGAGTCTGACTTCAATGTGATGTAATTGAAGCTGAGCATTAATTACAACAGAAATCTGAATGAACATGTGAAGATCTACTTGAAGTAAACTCCAGCCAGTGGCTGCTGGCTACAACTTTTCCAGAATACCGGGATGCCCTTCAAAACAAGGTATGCATATGAAGCAATCAAAAAGACAACAAGGCTTTTTGAAAAAGAAAATGGTTCTGTCAAAAGCAACTGTAGGGGAGTTCATCACCAACTGCAATAAAAAAGGTAGAAGGATAGCAAGAACACTATCTTTAGTTACACCCATGGCACAATGCCATTAATAATGAAGCTCTAGACACCTAGAAGTTACAACAGTAATGGCGAATGACCTCACCTATGAAACAAATGTCAATACTATTGACTGCTTGCCATGAACAAAGCTCCTAGAGGTGATGCCAAGCCACCTGATCTCCATCAAGCACAGAACCAGCATGTGCACAAACTTCTCTCCCTGCTGGAGAGGAGGGGCAGTGCTCCAGAATAAGTGTGATGGTTGTGTGACCCTGTACAAGGTAAAGGGAGAGCATGGTGGATGCAATTATTAAGACCTATCCCTCCGGAGAATTATGGGAAGCGTATTGCTCCATGTTGCCCTAACAGACTGCAGATCCTGGCTTATTACACCTAACCTGAATCCCATTGTAGTTTCTGAGCTGGAGGATTTACAATTGACATGATCTTCTCAGTTTAACAGCTGAAAGGGAAATGCCATGAACAAAGAGACCACTATACATTCTATTCATCAATCCTCCCAAAGCATTTGACAATGTGAGCAGAGATGTTAAAGTTGCCGGAGAAAATTGATTACATTCTGAAACTACTCAAAGTGATCTATTTTCCATGAATTCATGTTGAGTCAGGATAACTATGACTTCGGAACCCTTTGAGATCCACAGTAGGATCAAAGAGGGTTAAGTTCTATCACCAGCTAGTCCTTTTGGTTGTGGTATGTCCTCGTTCCGTGGTCTTTCTCTTAGGCATCTGCTGATGAAGTTGCGCGGGTATCCGTTTTTGGCGAATACCTTGTATAGGTGTTCCTCTTCTTCTTTTTGCAGTCCTGGTGTACTGCAGTGTGTTGTGGTCCTTTTGAATAGTGTCCTGATGCAGCTTTGTTTGTGTGTGTTGGGGTGGTTACTTTCATAGGACTAGCCACACTACCATACATCAGGAGCATCTCGGAACTGACTGCCAGACTACTGCGACCCCTAGGACTCATAACGGCACACAAACCAACAGCCACGCTCAGACAACAACTCACCAGAACGAAGGACCCGATACCCAACATGAGCAAGACGAATGTAGTGTACAAAATACCATGCAAGGACTGCACTAAATACTATATAGGACAAACAGGAAGACAGCTAACAATCCGCATACATGAACATCAACTAGCCACGAAACGACACGACCAGCTATCCTTAGTAGCCACACATGCAGACAACAAGCAACATGAATTCGACTGGGACAACACTACTATCATAGGGCAAGCCAGACAGAGAACAGCCAGGGAATTCCTAGAGGTATGGCATTCATCCACAAACTCCATCAACAAACACATCGACCTGGACCCAATATACCAACCACTACAGCGGACAGCTGAAACTGACAACCGGAAGCGGCAGGGACAGACCACTATAAACACCGGAGGAAACATCAAAGAAGCGCTTCGCAGGAGGCTCCCAAGCACTGATGATGTCACCTAGCCAGGGGACGAAACGTTTGCAACAAAAACTTCCAGCTCGGCGAACAAAACCACAACAATATGTTTTATTGGCAAAGGGACAGACTGTCTCACAACTGTAAAAAGATTGGTCTGTCCATTGGAATGACAGATGGTCCAGGATTTTACCATGCTGCCATCTATCAGCATTGACAATTTGAACTGGAGTCGAAAAGTGTGGCGCTGGAAAAGCACAGCAGATCAGGCAGCATCCAAGGAGCAGGAGAGTCAATGTTTTAGGTATAAGCCCTTCATCAGGAATGTAAACTGGAGGTTGTTAAGAGCTTTACATATCCAGGCTACATAGTCACCAGCTTTCTGTGGAGCTGAAATTGATGCTAAAATACTGAAATTAACAGGTGCATCACGAAAGCTGTGGCTGTTATATTGAAGCTGAGTCAGAGAACAGCAGCAAACTGACTGAAAGCACAAAAATCTACTCAGCTTGTATCCTGAGTGCACTATTTTACAGTGCTGGAAGCTGCAGAACATGTAGGTGGCTGGAGAAAAGGCATAACAGTTTCCCCCTTTTCTGTTTCAAATATATGCTCAGCATCTCTCGGCAGGGCAATCTTTCCAACTCAGAGCTCATGGAGGGGACTATTTCCATTGGTATACAATCATTGCCAAGCCAATAATGTCTGTTCTGGCTCAGCCACATTCATCAGATGGATGATGACTGGTTACTCAAAGACTTCTGCTTGGCCACAGTGTCACAACCATTTAGATGTCTACACCTCTGATACCTACAAGTAAATTATGAAGATGATTGACATTTACACCGAACAACTGGGAAGTGGTCCCTGATAGCTATTAACTGTGGAGACTGACCATTTGGAAAGCCAGTAGAAGAGGCAAGCAGAAACAGAAAGCTCAGCTGACTGACAAAAAGGCTCAGGGAACAAAAACCTTAGAGTTGTGCACCTTTTGAGCCCATTGTCGTCTTCTGTAGTAAAGGCAGTGGAGACTACCATGCCAAAGAGCAGTTCCTGCGTCATATCTGGTGATGCTTAACACAGAGTTGACCATTACAGTGTAGATTATCATCTTTGAGACAAAAGTTGCTTATGTTGGTACTGAAGGGGGCAGAAGTAGGTAGTTTGCCAAGTCACATATATACAACTTCTTTCAATGGTATCTAATTTTGAGAAAGGGTAATATGCAGAGTGATAATGTACATCTCGAGTAGGATTCAATCCATTCCTTTCATGGATTAACATTGTCAAGGTCAGCTCCAAACCACACCAAGTTTACTGGTTTCTTGAATAACCCAACAACTGACAATGAGCAATTTGCATGAGCAGCTTGTTTAGCTAATTGGAACTTTCTAGTCACCATTGATCACTGTCAAGTGTTTCTAGCCCAAGTATTATTCTATGACCGAGCCCAACAATAGATGAATAATATGGAAAGACAGCTTGCAGCAAAGCCTGCCATAGTTTGTGAAGGGCTGTTACAGCACAGTGATAATGTCTTTACCTCTGAGCCAGGAAAACTAGGTTGAAGTTCCACCTGCTTCAGAATATATCCGAACAGGTCAATGAAAGTATCTGCTATATTTTATGAGGACTTCTTATGGCATAGTGGTAATCTTCCTTCCTCAACAGTCTCAGTTCAACTCCTGCTTGCCCCAGATGTATGTCATAACCTGTTCAAACAGGTTGATTAAAAATAAAAGCAGTCGAGAGTGTGGAGCTGGAAAAGCACAGCAAGTCAGGCAGCATCTGAGGAGCAGGAGAATCGACTTTTCAGGCATAAGCCCTGCAACAGGAATTCCTTGGATGCTGCCTGACCTGCTGTGCTTTTCCAGCACCACAGTCTCAACTCTGACCTCCAGCATCTGCAGTCCTCACTTTCTCCTAAAAATAAAAGCAGTTTTTTGTAGATCATTAGAAAGGTAGCTCATGTGTATATAAATGTGTAGTCACTCTTTGTAGGAAGTAAGCCGATGTTCATTTTGGTAACATGATAAGTTTAGTCTAACATGCTTTGTGGGGTCAAACAGAGAACTCTTTGATGAACTTTATAGCTGTTGCTTTCATCCTCCAAGTCATTTCAATAAAGGATTAATGAATCCATGTTTGGATTGAAAACAAACTGATGTCAGGATGAATGAGTACCTTTGGGGAAGAGAATATTTGGTGAATCCTAACATGTGAAGATAAGCTAATGATGAAGAGTATTTCCAACATATCCTACTGAGAGAAGATTCAGTTGAGTTATTATACCGGGTTGACAAATGCTTATGCCTGGAATTTTATGACTCTATGTTGGGGAAAAAGAGAACAGAAAAAAATGAAGTGCAATAGCAGCAGGTGCATACCCCTTACATACGCACCGCTGCTGAGATTTTTGGTATTTTCAACCAATCTGTTTAGAGCTGTCATGTCACACCTCTGGAGTAAGTAGATCTTGACCTTGGGTCTTCTTCAGAGGTAGTGACACTACCACTGCACCACAAAAATCCTATTGCTGAGATTTTACCAAAAAAACCAATTAAGGTATTTAATCGATCAAGTAATAATTACATGGGGCCTTCTCCCACTGATTCAGGGAATTTACCCATGACTGAGGGTGGAAGACCAAATATCGTAACTCCAGGCTGCTGGGAATGAGGACTCATTCTTGTTCAGGTACTTTCTGCCCAATGGAGCTCAGAGTTGAAGATAGTCTGGTTACAAATAAACACATAATCAGATAAACTATGAAACACAATGATCTGTCTGCTATTGGAATGATGGCATTGTCATTATTGAGCCATTGTTGAAGCACTAAAGCAACTGAATCAAATTTTCATTCATTTAATCAACCTGCATATTGAATTAGAATCATAGAATCATAGAGACGTACAGCACGGAAACAGACCCTTATGTCCGACTTGCCCATGCCGACCAGATATCTTAAATTCATCTAGTCCCATTTTCCAGCACTTTGCCCATATCCCTCTAAACCCTTCCCATTCATATACCCATCCAGATGCTTTTTAAATGTTGTAATTGTATCAGCCTCCAACACTTCCTCTGGCAGTTTCATCCAAACACCCACCAATGTCTGCGTGAAAAAGTTGTCCCTTAGGTCCCTTTTAAATCTTTCCCTCTCTCCTGTGACCTCGAGTTCTGGATTCCCCTATCCCAGGGAAAATACCTTGTTTATTTACCCTATCTGTGCCCCTCATGATTTTATAAGCCTCGAATGTTCACCACTCAGCCTCTGACGCTCCCGGGAAAACAGTCCCAGTCTATTCAACCTCTCCCTGTAGCTCAAAACCTTAGTCTCTGACAGCAATCAAGCCCACAACTGTCTTGTGAAGAAAACTGAAAATGTGAGAAATAACATCAGGTCAGGAAACATCTATGAGATAAAAACAGTGAATCATTTAAATCAGTTCAATTTTTTTAATGTATGACCCTTCATCAGAACTGTTAAATTTATATACAATTTGAGCAGTTCTGATCAAGAGTTAAAGATGTCATTTTTTAATTTCCTCAACTATTGGCTGAATTGATGAGTATTTCAACAATTTCTGGTTTTATTTCAGCTTTCTAGTATCTGCAATCGTTTGCCATCATTCTCTAATATGTATAATGTCCCTTTAAGAAGGAGGAATACCTCTTCCACAACACTCAGCGGCACAGAACCAGTACACAATGATTTCTTAAACTCGTAGACCAGCTGAATACTTCCTTCACTTCCCATTAATATCTCAGAGTTCTCATGGACAAGTGTTCCTAAACATTTATTCTTATCACCACTTGAATGTGAGCAGTTATTTCTCACTATTGCTGTTTCCCTGTGCACAGAATCATCTCATTTTTCTCAACTCAAATAAGCAAATTTGAATATGCAATCGATAATAGCAATTAAGGAGTCACATACCAAAGGAGGCCTCTAGACTTTAAATCACAATCTCTGCAAATTGTTTTGCCAGTTTCTAATTCTGTGGATTATTGATTATTGCACTGGGATTTAAAATGTCCAGCTCCAAATATAACCCCAGCATTACTATTTTCATGAAACTGACAGAACAGGAAAATGTTATTGGAGGCTCTGAAATGTCTCACATCAAAAAGAATTCAGTAAATTTGATTTCTTGTCCATGGCAAGATGGATTGTCAGAGGTCTGACATGATCCAAGACAGTAAACGTTTCATTTTAAATTCAGTGATTAGTATTTTTATACGATAGATAAATGTTTCAGGTAATTACACAAAGCCATCTCTCATGTGTCTTAATGTGGATTGAAACTGTATAACCATGCTGCATTGTTTGCCAATGATTTGGAGATGCTGGCGTTGGACTGGGTGGATGAAGGAGCGACGCTCCGAAAGCTAGTGTGCTTCCAATTAAACCTGTTGGACTATAACCTGGTGTTGTGTGATTTTTACCTTTGTTTGCCAATGGTAAGGTTGTTAAACTTAGATTGGCTGAATTAAATTGTTAATGTCTTTGTTACCATTACCATGTGCATTGCCTGAAGAATGCATTGCACTTAAGATTTTATCAAATTGACTGGAGGATTACTGCAGATATGCTCTCTAGTGTAAGAACATCATAAGGGAAACCAATTGGTGGCTCTGTAATTATCTGTAAGTATTAATACCAGACAAACCCTATGCACTACCTAACTATTAATCAAAAGTAGAATAAAATTTTAACAAAAAACATTTTATGTGATTTATACTGTTCTTGCGAATTGAACCCGGGTCTCTGGCGCTGTGAGGCAGCAGTACTAACCACTTAGCCACCGTGCCAACCCAAGCTGAAACATAAGCACACAATGCTGCAAATTTGGTTTTAATGATACAACAGGAGTTTCTTTTTCAATTAAACAAATGAAAAAAATGTAGAACAAGCAAAGCTATTTGCATATCACACAATTTGATATATTTAAAAAGAAGCAAAACACCATCCCATCTATTCCAATGCCATCTCATGCCAAAAGAGAGTTCCCTCCCTGTCATATTCATAGGTTTGAGTTAACTGTTCCTTGCAATTCCTCATTTTTAACGCTTGACAACTTTTTCCTTGATTATTTAACAATTCAACTTCAACCTTCTTAGCTTCAAGGAATGCCTTCAAGGTTTTAACCAAACACTTTTGGTCTTGAAGTTTTAACCTAAAGCTCTTAAGGTATGCTAATCTATTTTCTAACAGTTCAGAACTAAATTCTTCGACCAGAAGAATCTGTACATTTAAATCCAGCTAGATCTCGTAAGGACTGCCTAAAGGCTTTCCAATCAATGGGTATTCCGTAGCAAAAATTAACTTTTGATATTCCTAAACCAAAATTAAGCTAATATATTTTAATGTTGCTCTCTTAGATTGTAAATCTCTCACAATGCAAACAAATTCATATGATTACTTTAGGAGGGCCCCAGTCACATGCTTTGTGACACATCTCAGTTTAAAAATCATTACCCCTAGAAGATTGACAAGTTAATTACATAAGCACCATACACAAGGAATAAAACGCAGATACCACTAGTTCAAAATACAAATTCTAAAATAAATGTTATTGACATACATAAATCACCACAAAATATAGTGCACCATTCTTAAGTTGCAAGTAGTAATTTTCCTATATATGTGCTAGACATGATCATCTTTAACAAGAGACATCAAACCATGTAAGCTCAGTAATGGCATTACTATCACAGAATCCCTTACCAGCATCCTGAGCTGACCATTGACCAGAAAAGCAACTGGACCAGCTATGTAGATGCAGTTTGCATAATGATAAGTCAAAGGTGAGGAGTGTAATGATTGTAACAAGGTTAATCCAGTTGACTTCATAGAATGTAAGCTTCTGGATCGGATCAGTTAATCTGGTTCAATCAAGGAGCCCAGGCTTACAGATATAAACCAGAGTCTCAAAGGTTCTGTTCACTCTGTGATTTAGCTCAAAGGCAACTGGACCAATGTCAATTACTATTGCACTTGTAAATAAAGGGTGACTTGGTGATGATATACCAGCCTCTGTAGGGTTATTTCAGGGAGTAATCCAACTCCTGACTCCTTATAGCCTGTTCACCATTTACAGATTGTGATGGCACATTCTCTGCTTGTCTGTAAGCATGCGATCTCAACAATCCTCATGAAGTTTAAGATAATCCAGAGTTAATTATCTCCATGTTTGTCATCCATTATTATCAACATTTATTCCCTCCATCACTGATGCACAGTGTGCACCATTTACAAAATACATTGCAGTAAACTGTGAAGAATCCTTCAATAGTATCTTTCAAACACATGACCTGCATCACCTCAGATAAGGACAAGATCTATCACTATGAGCTAATTTCCCTCCAAAATGCATGCCTTCCTGACTTGTATCTATATTGCTGTTGTTTCACTGTCTTTAAACAACACGAAACATAGTTGTGGCACTGACCTGAATAGCCATTCACATTGATTCTTCCTAGTTCCCATTGAGGGTAACAGTGAGAGAGTCAAAGCATATCATTAACATTCCAAGAACCCACATCAAATAAATCTTTTTAAAGTGTCAATATTTTTTATGTATTCTGCCATGCAACATGACCACTTGTTGCTGATTCTTGTCAGTACCTCTGTGTTCCAACTTTACAGACACTGGAAAGGGAATTCCAACTTGAATTAAATCTAGAAATGAGTTTTAGTACTCCAGATATAATGATACATGATAGTTTAAACTTTTGTTGATGCTGCCGCATCCTTATCATAGATTGCAGAACGTTGATGCAGACCAGTGTGTAGAAACTGTGGTTTTGTCCTTTGCTGACAGTCAGTCTGTGCACTTAAGGATCCTTATGTGTAAGAGGCACAATGCTGAAAGTGCTTTCAAATCCAATGATTGGCCAAGGGAGCAGTGTGTAACATTTTAAACTGCACAATGTGGTCCCTGAGTCAGACACCAGCAGCACCACTGAATCTAAATTATGTCAGACGGCTTTCAAGGTCGCATGGTGTTAAGAGACTCAAAATTGACTTTGGTTGCTTTCATCCACTAGCACATGAAACCCCTTATAAAACAATCCACTTTTTGAGTGGAAATCAGCTTCGTAGAGCTACGACATTTAGGGAGGAAATGAGGAAACACTTCCCTCTTTTCCATGTCAAAGCAACAAATATTTTTTAATTGTTTTCAAATATGAAATTGATAGGTTTGCAAGACCAAGTGATGGATGGGGTTGAAACACGGAATGGCCACAATCTCTTTAAAATTACTGAATAAGCTTCAGAGATTGAATCACCTCATCCTCAACTATGTCCCGAGTTGTTCAAGGTAAACTTTATTTCCAGAATCAAAGGCATCTAAACACTATCTTGGGTCGTTTTAAATACAGAAGGAGACTGCTGTCCATGTATTTGTACTGTACCCAGCTTTGCACGATTACATCAGTCTTGTTATGCAGCTGACCCATGAACACTGGGTGTACAACTCTATCACCAGATGACTGTGATATTTTGATATAGGGACAATAACTCTTGAAAACCACTTATGCATGCATATTTAGGCTGCAGTCCTATTTATGCACAGCCAGTACTTATCAGCATGAGAAAAAAAGAAAGACTGGTATGCTGAATAAGCTGAATCTCTTTAAAATCCTCTGGCAATTAGTGAATTATCCCCCAATGCTAATGATGTTGGAGTCCATTGTTAAATTGGAACATCACTACATTCGAAGAGCATCAGCTGACTGGTGAAGAGGAAATGGTGTCAGTTTATGCCATTGGAATAATTCATCATTAAATCCTATCCTTGCTGAAATGAATGCGTCTAGTTTAGTGTTCCAAACTGTTTAAAAGTAACTTGCAATGTATTATCGTATAAAGTGAAAAGGCTGTTAGTTGGAAGAATGTGAACATTGATTTGGAATTAAATAAATGAACAGTGATGGGATTTGATGATTGTACAGATAGACCTCTGAATGAAGCAGTGATGTCATGTGATATCAGTGGTCATGTATCAACATTCTGGTAAGAATTTGGATTCTGTACAGCCCAGAGTCACCAACTCTACAGCCTGATATTAAGGTGTAACAAACTACATGCACTGATAGTTACCAAGAAGCCTGGACTTAGATTACAACAGCACCTGAAAGGCACACACAAGAGCATGATCAATCAGGGTAGGACAAGGGAAAGCTGAACAGGGGGAGGTCACTGCAACCCTGACAAACAGAAACATTTAGTTAGGCCATTTAACTATGAAGAGTTTCTCAGTACAATCTCACATAGCTGCTGTGTACTGAAGGGCCACTGTACTCCAAAGTGAGGAAGCAGGGTGGTTTAGCAAATCCCATTGAGAAAGGTTTTGTCAGAAAGATTGTACTTATATGTCTAACACTCACAGTACACAGGCTGCTCACTATTAACATCTGCCTATATACGTATTAGTATGATTGCTCACGACTGGATAAATGGTTAACTCCACAATTGGAAGATGCTTAGTGACCACATCTGCAGTTATTGTTAATTATTTACTGTTCAGGATTTCTTGTTTTATATATATAGATGCAATTGATATTCATTGACATTCATGCTACTGTTCCCAGAAAATATTTCATTCAGGGAATACTTGAGGAGCTTTCAGACACCTAACCAGTATGAGGCATCTATGTCGGTATAGAAAACTACCAAAGAAAACAGCACTGTTTTCTCACACAGTATGAATGTTGATCTTCGCTTTGAATTGATATTCTTGCAAAATATTCTGATGGGAAAGTGGAATTGCAGGTAGATAGTGTGGTGAAGAAGATGTTTGGTATGTTTGTCTGTATTGGTCAGTGCATTGAGTATGGGAGTTGGGATATCATGTTGCGGCTATACAGGACATTGGTTAGACCATTTTTGGAATATTGCATTCAATTCTGATCTCCCAGCTAGAGGAAAGGTGTTGTGAAGCTTGAAATGCTTCAGAAAAGATTTACAAGAATGTTAACAGGTTTGGAGGGTTTGAGCTATAGGGAGAGGCTGAATAGACTGGGGATATTTTCTCTGGAGTGTCAGAGACTGAGACTGACCTTATAGAGGTTTATAAAATCATGAGGAGCGTGGATAGGGTGAATAGGCAAGATATTTTCCTCAGGGTAGGGGACTCCAAAACTATAGGGCATAGGCTTAAGGTGAGAGGGAAAATATTTAAAATGGATTTAAGGGACAAGCTTTTCAGGTGGGGGTGGTATGTGTATGGAATGAACTGCCAGAGGAACTGATGGACACTGGCATAATTACAACATTTAAAGGGCATCTGGATGTTAGCGAGTTTTGAGAAGATTTCTTGTTCAGGTTGAGGTTCTGGATGTAAGATGTAGGTTTACTGAGCTAGAAGGTTCATTTTCAGATGTTTTGTCACCATACTAGGTAACATCATCAGTGAGCCCCCGGATGAAGCACTAGTGGTACGTCCCACTTTCTATTTAATGTGTTTTGTTTCCTTGGGTTGGTGATCTCATTTCCTGTGGTGATGCCATTTCCTATTCACTCTACTGAAACATCTAGGAGTGGCAGTTTGTTGTTGTTTTCACCCTCTTTAGTGAATTTTATGCCAATACGAGTATTATTGATGGTCTTAAAGGTTTCCTCTAATTTGTTTTGTTTAGTGATGACAAAGGTGTCATCTACATAGTGGACCCAAAGTTTGGGTTGGATGGTGGCAGAGCTGTTTGTTCGAGTCTCTGCATTACTGTCTCTGATAAGAATCCTGACATCGGACATCCCATGGGTGTTCTGTTGGTTTGTTTGTAGGTTTTGTTGTTGAAGATGAAGTGGCTGGTAAGGCATAGGTCCACCAGCTTGATGATATTGTCCTCACTGTTGAAGTTGATGTTATATGTGTCTTTGGTTCTTCTAATAGTGTAGTCAGTGTTTCCTTGGCCAGGTCGATGTTGATGGATATGAACAGGGCTGTTTAATCAAAGGAGACCATTGTTTCATCCTCTTTTATCTTGGTGTCTTTGATGGTCTTCAGGAATTCTTGGGTGGAGTGGATGGAGTGGCATGAGGCTTATACTGAGTGTTTTAGTCTTTGGTGTAGCTCCTTGATCAATCTGTAAGTTGGTGTTCCAGGTAGCGAGACCATAGACCTTAGGGGGGCTCCTGGTTTGTGAATTTTGGGTAATCCTTAGAAGCGTGTGTGTTGGATCCGTCTGGTTTCATTTTTTGGAAGTTGGTCTTATTTATCTTCATTACCCTTCAAGACTATCAATAATACCCTTACTGGCATAAAATTCACTAAAGAGGAGAAAAACAACAACAAACTGCCATTCCTAGATGTCACAGTAGAGTGAACAGCCAATGGGGAATTTCAAACCAGTGTCTACAGGAAAACAGCACATAGGACCAAATACTGAACAACAAAAGCAATCATCCCAAAATCCACAAACGAAGCTGCTTTAGAACATTGTTTCAATGAGCTACCACACTCTGCAGCACAGAGGAACTATGAAGAGCAGAGGAAAATCACCTGTACATTGTATTCAAAAGGAATGGGTACCCAATGAACACAATCCACCGATCTCTCAGCAACAAACCCAAAGAAACAGACAAAACACGTCCAGAAACCCGAGCCACTCTCCCCTACATCAAAGACATCTCGGAAGTGACTGCCAGACAACTCAGACCTCTTGGCATCATGGTAGCCCACAAACACACCAACACACTAAAACAGCAGCCAATGAACTTGAAAGACCCTAAACAAACAATAAGCAAAACTAATGTAATTTACAAAATACCTTGCAAGAACTGTAACAAACATTACAATCGACAAACAGGCAGACAACTAGCCAACAGCATACATGAACATCGATTAGCCACAAAAAGACATGACCCACTTTCACTCGTATCTTTACATTCAGATGAGGCAGGACACCACTTCGACTGAAACAACACATCCATCCTAGTACAAGCCAAACAGAGACACATGTGAGAATTCATAGAAGCGTGGCACTCCAACCGGAACTCCATCAACAAACACATTGACTTGGACCCCATTTACCACCTCCAGAGAAAAAGAACAGGAAGCATCACGGGAAACAACATCACAATAGGAAATGACATCACCAACCCAAGGAAACCTGAATACATAAATAGAAAGCGGGCCATGCCACCAGTGTTTCATCCCGAGGCTCACTGATGATGTTATCTAGTATGGTGATGAAACATCTGAAAGTAAATCTTCGAGCTCAGTGAGCAAACCTACATCTAGGTATCTGGATGGATATGAATGGGAAAAGTTTAGAGGGACATGGACCAAATGCTGTAAATGGGACTAGATTAAGTTAGGATATCTGGTCAGCATGGACGAGTTGGACTGGAGAGTCTTTTTCTGTGCTGTACATATCTGTGTCTCTATTTGACTCCCAGTTTTTGCTTATTCAGTTCTTCTTAGCCCAGAAAAACATTGCAGTTGGTCCTGGTGTTCTAGTTTGGCAATCCAAATTGCTAGCTTGATACTCCTGCAGAGAAATGCTAACTGGAATGTGGATATGTCGACTGCAGATGTTATTAAGCTCGGAAGGTGCAGACTCAGTTAGGTTTGAAGCGTGACTATTCACCATTAGAGCAACTGATGCCTATTTTGTGACCACTGATGTGTCAGGTAGTTCCCATGCAAAATCA
This sequence comes from Chiloscyllium plagiosum, assembly GCF_004010195.1. NCBI lineage: Eukaryota > Metazoa > Chordata > Chondrichthyes > Orectolobiformes > Hemiscylliidae > Chiloscyllium > Chiloscyllium plagiosum. The sequence goes on along the minus strand of NC_057736.1, from coordinate 36,593,168 downwards.
TTGGCATGTATTGGTGTTGGTGCTAGTATCTTAGTGCTGTCGTATCAACTAAGGGATTTTGCAAATGAGGAATGGAAGTCTGGTGCTTGGAGCACAGGAAGAAATGATGGATAATGGTTACAGTTCCTGCCGTCATAAACGTAGGAAATGCAAATTCCAGTGGGAACGAAAAAGAGCAGCAATTATGCTTTTCAGATTCTACTGAGTTTGCATTTTTGAGAGCATATGCTGGTCTTCAGGGATTTCTTTCTGCACACTCAGTGATCTTGCGGTTAAAGATCAGCGCTGCATTTTTCTGAAAACATAAGTAATCTCGACTGTAGTAATGATTTATTGATACACAGAAAAGGTTAATTCTGAAATGTCTACAATCACTGCAACAACTATCCCACAATGTGATTGGTTTAGTGGCTGAGTTGTATCTGGAATACATTTTCACACAATAGGATTAATTTCATGTTATAATTGACTCTGATCCTCTGATAGACTGATTAGCCTATGGTAAATGATGCAGCATTTATGTTTTTGAAATCAAATAGATCTGATCTTTATTGCATGACTTCTGGTTTTGGGTGGAAGCAATCTTTTAACATGTCAATGTCCTCTCTGATGAATCTTATCTGTACAATTTTGTTCCCATCTCGAATGAGAGTCTTGTATTCACTGCACAAGATTCTATTTGATTGCAGTTTGCAAATTATTTCTTGTTTAAGGATCTTTTCCTCATCAGTAGATGCCAATAAATTTGTGACCAAAATGAATCTGTTTGTGTGCTTAACCAACAGATGCTGAATCGCAAAAATGTTTGCCAAAAAAAAACCGCAATACAGTTGGACATATTGAGTGTTCTTGAATGACTGACAGCAATATTTACGATGAAAGCTGATTAAAGTATTAACCTGTTCCTTTCCACTCGTGCTTTGACAATAAAAACTGTAGTATGTGGTTTTTCCCAATAGTTCATATAAGTAACAATTGGTCTGCTAAGTGCATAGGACACTTAACACATATTTTCACATCGGCTATTATGTTTACTGCATCAGGAGGTGGAGAAGTCGACGTTTTGGATGTAACCCTTCTTCAGTCCTGAAGAAAGGTTACACCCGAAATGTCGACTTCTGCACCTCCTGATGCTGCCTGGCTTGCTGTGTTCTTCCAGCCTCCTGACCGTCTCCTTTAGATTCCAGCATCTGCAGTTTTTTTGTCTCTAATTATGTTCACCGTGGAAGAAAAGTATATTTTATGCATCAGCTTAATATCCTTTAAAGCTAAGTATGTTTGCACTTAAAATGACCTTTTTTATGTTGAACTTTCCTCTCTGTCTCATAGTTAACATGGCAGGAAGTAGATTAAAGAGGCTAAATTCGATAGTCTCAGTAATATGTCCAAGAATGGTGATAAATGATTAACTCATGAATATTGATTGCAATGATATTAGTGCACTAACTTTATGTTACCTGCTCATTTCAATAACATCAGTATCCAACTGGCATCAACTGCATTGTTAATCAATCGGATCTATCAGTCAGGGCCAATATTATCAGCTTTGTATAAGGGATTTAAATCTGGCACTGTGATATGCTAATCAGTTTACATCTTCCGAGCAAGTGATGCAAAGTAATTTTCTCTTGCTCTCTCTTGGCGAGATGAAGCCACAATAAGTTGTTTCATAAACAAAGTTAATGTTTTTCTTCCCTCGGCAGACTCTAAATATTTCTTCAGCAGCATGTTTAGAGATCAAGAATGTAATTCAAGTGGCTGGCACTACTTAAAAGTAAAATATAAATACTGAGGAGATCAGAGAGCATCTGAGTAGAGAATTAACGTTTCAGCACTATGATCTTTCGTTCAGACTTACTCACATGAATAAGCCTAAAAAAAACCCATCAATGTGATCGGATTTCATCTGTGGTGGTGAGCACTTGTTCAGATGTGCAAGGTAAAGAGAAGGCATTGACTAGCGCACTGAGTTCCAAAGTTGCAAACGTAGTATTAAATTGGCATTACAAAACTGATTGACTTCATGATCTGACCATTCTGCAATCTTCTGATACTTGCACATTCAAAAAGATGCTAATGCTTTCACCAATATGAAATGCAGCAAAATTTACCTGAAGTCTGAAGGTATCATTTCTTATGCTATTTGAGCTATAAGGGCTTTTGACATGTCCAAAAAATCAAGTTGAACAATCATAATTCCTCCCTTTTGTGCACTGATTATCCTTGAAGGTCCAGGTGAGTTACATGACAATACTGGGGGACAAAAAGAGTTCTGTGCTCTTCTGTAATGGACAGTTAAGATCAGCAAATTGGTATGTGCTTAAACAAAGTTACAAATATATTTTCGATGTATTTTCTAGCATTGATTTTATAGAGTATATTAATACCAATATGAAGACAATCAGTGAAAGATAGTCAATTATTTTCTCCAGTTCTCTGCCATGGGTAGTCTTCCATGAGTAGGACGAGGAGACAGAATCAAAATCTGCCCCATTTGGGATTGAATCCCATGCTATTGACAGAAATGTGATTCACATTAACAATCCAGCTAACTGAAAGATCAATGTTTATGGCACAGAGTCAGTAATGATAGTGGCTTCAGTAATGTGACATGGCTGACTTGGAATCTCTTGCTGTCTGCTTTTGAAGTATATTGGAAAGATTTTGCCTTGTGATAAACATCCTTCTTTGGCCAGTAAGTGCTAGTATGGCACTTGAACCCAGAGCTTCTCACTCAGATACCAATACTATCCAATGTGCCATAAGATCTACTTTCCATAGTTAATTTTACTGGGAATGAATGAATGAAACTATTCCCTATGTTGTTGGAAGGTCTTAGGTTCATATCACAGGCTAGGTAGTTCAGCATAGGTTAACAGTCCATTGAGGGAGTGGCGCACCTTCAGCAGTGCTGTTTTTGGAATGAGATGCTGAAATAGTGCCCTGTCTGTCCTCTTAGCTAGTGTGAAAATATCTAACTCAAAAAATATTGCTGGCTGAGTTTTCTCAAAAAATTGTCAATTCAGGGAGTTTAGTGGAGGGATTTCCTCCACCAGCTTGTGCAATTTTACAGTATTCACCTCATTAAGTATGCACTGTGCCTCCAAAACATCTCCCTTGCACTCAGTAGCAGCAGAAGGACATACTGCTGCCAGGACTTTCTGGCATTCAACAGAACCATATTTGAAGCCAAGCTCTGCCCCAATCCAAACTCTGCAAGTTACGAGTAAGCTTTCACAGTTCTAATATGGGAAGAATTCCACAGGAGATGACCCAGAGAGAAAAATTAGCAATCCGCTTTTCTGAAGGGAACCTGGAGGTCCTTGTTGACACGATGGTGGAGAGAAGGTCCATCCTCTTTACTCAGGAACGCCAGAGGAGACCACAGCACTGCACCTGCCTGCAATGTTCTTTCTGAGCTTCATGGCTGTGCAGTCACTCAGAGGTTCCTTTGAGGTTCTACAAGTGACGTGATCAGTGCATCAACACATTGACTTCCAGTGTCGGAAATCATGTGGAGGCATGGGCCTCGGAGGTCCACATCACTAGTGGGAATACTGCTTGTAAGCCTTTTCCAAAACTGTCATGTGGATCAGTGCAGTATCCAGGGCGCAGGGTAATGCCGAGCAGTGCAGGAAGGAGATTAATAGGCCGAATGGCCTAAGTCTGCTCCTATATTTTATGAACTTAATGATCTTCTGCGCTTTGCAAGGGTAAAAGTGCTGCACCTTCTCTCTGCTACCTCCTACTCATCCTAACTCTACTATTGTACCCATCTCCGATGAAGACTCATAGACTACTGTTTCTACTACTGTAAGCCATATCTTATCTCAATCACTCTCAACCAATCCATCCCTATACTACAAACCCTGCATACTCTCTGAGCGTTCTGACTCATTCACTTGGGACACCTCAGCTACTTTCTCCCAGTTGCATCAGTACTAGCTAGCTAGTTATTTCCATGTCTGCCCTTGTTTCATTGCAAAAGAAGGCATTCCACCATAGAGCAAAAATATTGATGGGGTGCCTGACATTCGTATGCTCACTGCCTTTGAAGATAGAATCCTTACATTGACTGAAGAGGATACTGAGGCTTCATATCCTGACACCCAAGTGAGATTTATGTGATGTGCTACACAACTCGCTCCCTCTCATGTCTTCTGCAGGGATATAAGATACACATACAGTATCAACCACTCCAGCACCACCTCATCTTACAGCTCTGAGGAAGAAGTCACACATCCCTCAGAGGAGCCATCTCATACACCTCAATCAGCTCAGATACTGACACCTTGCTGGACATTAGAGTTGAGAGTACATTCTGGTGAACACCTGACTGGCACAGCTCTACAGCTGGTAGAAGAAGGAATGGAAGAGGGTTGCCAGAGACCAGGTATTTATTCAGACCCAGGTGGGAGAGGACCCAATTGTGTCAGCGAGTAATAACTTAATCAGAATGCAGACACAGGAGTAGCAGGCAGGATTAACTGAAACATTCTGGAAACTGTATTGAATTTTGGAGGAGTCCACTAATGCCATCTGTGCCATCAGTCCACTAATGCCAACTCTGACATTCATGAGTCTGTCATTTGTTAGATGGGCAGATTGGTAGTTGCCATAGAGAACCATGTGCAACAGAACACAAATTGACTCCCAAAGATGCAAACAGACCCATACTCAATCAATTCAGCCATTGGTGGTCAACAGGACGACTTGGGGGGAGGGGGGCGATGAGGAACCTTGAAATACTCCAGGTGCCCTCCCTCACAAGGAGACAGTGTTGTGCCAGTAGGTACCCAGCAAGAAAATATATCACATACATATCAGATGTTTCCCATTCGGACACTCCAGATTTGCCAGGCCCTTCCACCACCATCTTGCATTCCACTCTTAACCTTGTGGGTATTTTAGCCAAGGAGGGAAGCATTTATCTACTCGTGACACTCTCAGCATGTTGGGATTAGCTAAACATAAATATCCATGGGGTTACCAAACAAAAATTACAGGGACAACTGGCTCCATCATGGAGTTGACTCCTCTACCCCAGCCGGGCGTTCCAGCGCTAATCTTATATATAGTGGGAAGGAAAGGTAAAAGAAAGCACTTTGAAGGTACATTGGTGACATGGATGACACCTTAATGCAAGTAGTCTCTCACTTGTGACAACACGCTTTCACTTTACATGATCACCCATCTGTTCGACTGTCATTTTAGCTGCAGCCATTAGAATGAAACTGCTCTTTCTTTGCATCACCTGATGTTTGAACATTGTCTGAAAGAATGCTATTGTTTCCTTAGCACACATTCCAGCACAAAACGTTTATTTGAATGAGTAAGCATTAAATGTTGTGAAGACTTCCAATAATTTGTAATTATTAACTTTGTTGATTTACTACAGGAAAAGTGAGTAAAGAACAAATAAATAAGTTGCATTTGCAATGTGCTAAAAGACAGGGCTGGAATGCTGAGTGTCCAAGTAGGCACAAAATGAGTGATCGCTAAAAAAGAAAGCTAAGAGCCTTGAATTGTGCTCTGTTCCAATTTATGAGGTCAATGTCTATCCCTGCATAATAAGTAGCTTGGCAGCAGCCTTGCATTATAAGGTATCAATAGGCGACAAAGTGCAAAATTGAAATGGTGAGTCCGAGGATATGATGAGGCTGGTGACTTTGCAGATGTCCACCACCATGGATGGAGCATATAGGTGGTTGCTGCCAGTGGAGTGTAGCTTGAAATGTCAGGGCATGTTGACCAAGGTGGATTCCTGGAAAAGACTCTGGTGAATTACAGCCAACAGAAAATTCTCGAATCTCAAGTTGGGAATTGGTGCCATCTAGATCCTCTCTGTCATTGGCATGCATTTAAATGAGGTGAGGTTAGGTCATAATAATTCATGCAAATAGCCCTTACCCACTTAACAACAACGTTCTCCTCCAAGCAGTTGAAGCTTTCCATGTAAAATAGGATTTCATTTTTTTCAAAGCTGGAAATCCCATTTTTCCTTTCTTGCCATAACTTCCCAATTATCACTATTACCTGTTCGGGGCTGAGAAAATTCCACCTGTGATGTTCCCTCTTCTACATGGCTGATACTTATCGTACAACACATAAAAAATAAATTATCTGGTTGCTGTGAAGTTGCTAAGCACTGGAGCTAACTGATTATGAATTTGAAAGGCAATTAATTTATTATAAAATATTTTGGAATGTTCAGAGGTTGTGCAAAATTTTATATAAGGACAAGTCTTCCTTTCTGTCTTCCTCTTTTGTATAATTAATCTTTAAATCCTGCTAACAACTGTGGTAATGGAGAATTTTCTGCTGTGAATACTGTTACACATTTGTCCAAAGAATAGGTATTACTTTGACACTTAAATGTTGTTCAGCAGATAAATTAGATGCACTGCTAACAAGCACAGCTGAGGTACACTGGAAGCACGGATGACTTGTGAAATATGGACATTGTCTACATATTAAGAGCACTTTCAGCCAAGCCAATAATGTATTTTCAATAATTGTGTCCTATTACATCGCTCCCCTGAGCTCCATTTCTGTTACCACAAAGAGTAGAATTTACAAAAGTCCATGAGGGAGATTTCTGTTGTGGTTTTGAAGATGATATTTGCCTGTTCCAACAGGGACAGTTTTCTGCCTTTACCACCACTGACCAATGTGCTTGCTAAATGTTGCCATGGCAGCAAGAGGTTTTCAGTTGTTTTATGATTCACAGATGAACCAGACTAATGGCATGTGTATTGTTAAAATTGAAAAATAAAATGCAATCTCAAATGGTAGACTCGGGGTTTTATTACTTAATGGACCTTGCCTTTTTCTGGGTTTGAAGGCTCTTTTTCATGTGGTGTACTAACATTTAACCTTGTTTAATGCACTGTTGGTTATATTTGCTGTACCTAAGTCTGGTGCAAAGGAAGTTGCAGGATTGCAAGTGAACTAGAAAATCAGGTCAAATTCTTATATCAAGGTCTATGTCATCATGGCAAAGGACACATTGAACCTTTTGAAGTGCTCCTGCTGTAAATGAGCCAATGTTTAACATAACATATTAAACTTATACATCAAATCTAGGCTGCTTTTTCAGCTGCATTGACTAAATCACAAATCTTCCAATCTCAGGACTTCATGTTTTAAACTGCTAACAACTTCCAAGTTTGTATAATTTTAAATTTCACAGTACAGCCTCATTGTTTTTATAAATTATTGTTCTTTATTTTGTTCAAGAATTTGTTTTTCCTAATGACAGTATCTATTTGGAACTTAAATTTGTTAGTGAATGCTCAGGAAGGCTTTAAACATTTGAACCAATAATATTTCAGCAGATTAGTGAGAGACGAGGGTGTTGTAGCAGAATTCTTCAAGGAGATTTGGAAAGGAGCCCGCCATTGTAGAGGGAGTCAATTTAGAATGGAAATGAGGAGACATTTCTTCAGCCAGAGAGTGGTGGGCCTGTGGAATTCATTGCCACGGAGCGCAGTGGAGGCCGGAACGTTAAATGTCTTCGAGGAAGAGATTGATAAATTCTTAACCTCACAAGGAATTAAGGGATATGGGGAGAATGCGGGTAAGTGGCGTTAAAATGCCCATCAGCCATGAATGAATGGCGGAGTGGACTTGATGGGCCGAATGGCCTTACTTCCACTCCTATGTCTTATGGTCTTATATAACTGCGGCAATTTGTGGCAATTGGTAATGCAAGTTCAACATTAGATTAGATTAGATTAGATTACTTACAGTGTGGAAACAGGCCCTTTGGCCCAACAAGTCCACACCGCCCCGCCGAAGCGTAACCCACCCAGACCCATTCTCCTACATTTACCCCTTCACCTAACACTACGGGCAATTTAGCATGGCCAATTCACCTAACCTGCACATTTTTGGATTGTGGGAGGAAACCGGAGCACCCGGAGCAAACCCACGCAGACACGGGGAGAATGTGCAAACTCCACACAGAGAGTCGCCTGAGGCGGGAATTGAACCCGGGTCTCTGGCGCATTGTTTCATATCTTCACACATTTCTTCTTGATGGATAGTGAGAAAGTGTTGGAAGGAATAGCAGGCTGATTAGCAACCTGTTCAACTGAGTCATGAGCACTCCTTGCATGGTCAGCAAATTCTGGAGAACTACATAAACTTTTGACTAAGAGACAAGACCCGACTGATTGAGCTATGAGACCATCTTAAATTCAGATTAATGATGAAGGTTGCTTTTAAAGAATGTGAAGCTCAGAAATTCATGGTGGGAATAGTCTTAGATAAATGCTGGCATGGCAGGAACATTAACAAGCATTGAATCTAGATGGTAAAACAATGATAAAAGCCTTGGTATACCTGTCTGGCAAAGGCTGCTGGACATCGGCCTTACTATCCTTGGCATTGAACCAGTTGTACATCTGTACTGGAGCCACCTTACTCGATAGTGTTACCATTTTCAATTGCAGTCAATTCCCTGACATTTTTGATTTTAGTTGTTTCTTTGCCAGAATAGGGATCGCTTGGATTGCATTCAAAATGCTGCCTACACATGCTGCAAGCCCATGATACACAGGCCAAAGTAACTAAGTATTTCATCTCCTGTCTTACTGAATAATAATAACTGCATGAGGTGCTGCCCATTGGGACTGCATTTCCCAAAAGTATGGACAGTACCCCTGTGACCTTACTACAGCTGATCTTGGATGTTGGTGGCTTCCCATTTGTGTAACTGTTTTTAGTTGTAGCTAGAATGTGTACTTATGGATATGTATAATGAACAATGAAATAATCTGAAGTAATTTCCACATCCATTGGTGAGGATCATAGAATTGTTATAGCACAGAAGAATGCCACTTGGCACATCATGCCTGCACCATTTCTTTTGGATGATTTTATTGAATGATGTCATTGTTATCCAAATATTTGTACTAGAGCATCAATCTAGACTTTGATGTGGTCAAATCTTTGGACTGTAGAGGAGTGTAACCCATATCCTTTGGGCTTGATGGTAAGAATGCTACCCATTGAACTGATGCTATAATTGGGCAAGTGGTAATGTTGAGTAGGTTTACCTTGGCAGCTTCCTTAACATGTGCCATTATTATCTCATTGTTTGCTCTGCTTGGAGATCACGCTTGTTCAGCATTGCCAATGCTTGCTAATTCTCACTAAGCATTGTGCATGCTCTCCCCTGAGAAAAGAAAACATACAATGTAGGGGAAAACAGAGGAACCCCAAACACAATGACTAAGCCCAACCCTGCAGTTCCATTTTGCTAAATGTTGAATGTGGAGGCAGGTCATTTGATCATTTCACCACTTTGATGGGATTTGGTTTTTCCTGCGCAGTGATTTTCACCTGTCTCAGGTTTTTCCAACCTCTCATTTTGAAAGACATAAAATCTATTTGAAGTATTGGAAAAGTATGGTCACATGCACCATTTTATCCCACCCTCTTCACCCTTTACTATTTGGAAGCTTTCATTTTAAATAGGAATTCAGCATGAATAATACTTTGGGCTGGTTTTCGAAAATGCCACAATATTACACTAACAGTATTGACTAATGATCTGTTCACCTCTCCCCGCTTTATTTACATAATATAACACAAAATGAGATGATTGGTCCAGTTATGTTGGTGTTAAACCTCCATATAATGAGCAGCAGTAATCCTGACTTTCTGCCCTTTTCATGCAGATCTTTATCCCCTATTAACCTTTAACAACATTGTCATATTGGTGTTAAAATAAAATTCCCACATCTGTCTTGCTTTTGATTTTGGTTAAGTTTTATTCAGTTTTATTCATGTCCCTGTTTAGCTCTGAGGCAATACTTTCAACTTGAGTTCATGCAGGTCCCAGAAATACTGCAGAGTCTGAGCTAAGAACAGTTGGGATGTCACAGTTATCATGTACGCCTCCATATTAGGAAAGACAAAGCCAGCCAAAGTTCTCACTCTTCTTTGTTTCTATCGTCCCATGCTGCAACTAAGCATGGATGGTCAAGGTCGACAGTGTGGTGCTGGAAAAGCACAGCAGGTCAGGCAGCATCCAAAGAGCAGGAGAATCGACGTTTCAGGCATAAGCTTTTCATCAGGAATGAGGCTTGTGGGTCGGGGCTGAGAGAAAAATGGGAGGGGGGGTGGGGTTGGGGGAAAAGTAGCTGGGAACACGATAGGTAGATAAAGATGATGGACAAGGTGATAGGTCACAGTGGAGGGTAGAGCGGATAGGTGGGAAAGGTGATAGACAGGTCAGGAGGGCGGGGACAAGTTGGAGACTTGGGGCTGGTATAATATGGGGGGAGGAGAAATGAGGAAACTGGTGAAATCCACATTGATCCCATGTGGTTGCAGGGTCCCAAGGCAGAAGATGAAGTGTTCCTCCTCTGGGTGTTCTCTAGGACACTTGCACCAACCAACCCCACCACCTGGTGGCTGAACACTTCAACTTCCACTCCCACTCCGCCAAGGACATGCAAGTCCTGGCCCTCTTCCATCATCGAATCCTTAGCACCTGACGCCTGGAGGAAGAATGGCTCATAGTCCGCCTTGAGACCCTGCAACCATACAGGATCAATGTGGATTTCACCAGTTCCCTCATTTCCTCTTCCCCCACATTAACCCAGTTGCAAGCCTCCAATTCAGCACCACCCTCTTGACCTGTCCATCACCTTTCCCACCTACCCGCTCCACCCTCCTCTCCGATCTATTACTTTCTCTTCCACCTTCATCTACCTATTGCAATCTCAGCTACCTTCCCCCCAACCACACCACCCTCCCATTTATCTCTCACCTCCCTGGCTCAAAAGCTTCATCCCTGAGGAAGGGCTTATGCCTGAAACGTCGATTCTCCTGCTCCTCAGATGCTGCCTGGCCTTCTGTGCTTTTCCAGCACCACACTCTCGACTCTGATCTCCAGCATCTGCAGTCCTCACTTTTTCCATCGATGTTCAAAGGCAATTTACAATTCCACTACGTATCTAGTGATAGAATGGCTAGAGTCAAACCCCCTGCAGTCACTCTGCGTCAAGGTTCAGCATTGACTCCTGGCCACTTAGATAGTAAATAAAAGGAAATGGTTGCCAAAGGGATCATGCATCAATCCCTCCAGGGGAGGAGTTGGGAGGAAAAAAAAGATTTACTTTCAGTTGGAAGGAAGAAAATAAAACGTTAAACTTGAAGCCAGTAGGTCAGTACCTTGATTAACCCAACTAGAAACCAACAGTGAAAAGGAACAATACCTGAGAGGCTCTATAAAAGTAATTGTACAATCCACCAAACAACATGACCCCTTTTATTCCAAATGTTAGCTGTTATTTTAAAAAAATAATAGCACAGCAAATATTATTTCAATTGAATTTATACATTTTAGTTCCATTAATTATTGTTTTGAAGTTTGGATATGAACAGTGCAAATGCTACTGTCAATTGAGATAAAGACAAAACAATGAAACTTTTTAATACAATGAATCTATCAGCATTCTGTCATGGATTGATTGTATCAGAATTGTTTTACTATAAGTTGAATGTATATGAAGTCCAGTTTCTATTTGTAATTTGTCTCCTCTCTCCATCTCATTTCTTTAGTGAACAGTTTGGACTGAGCTTCTGTTGTCAATCTTACAGTCTGGGAGATTTTGTGAATGGATGCTGATGGGTGGTCTCCTTTTGTCAATGACTTCCAATAGTTTGACTTGAAACTAAACTCAAATCCCTAGTAAAGGCATTGCCTTGGAGTTCTACAGAGACTTGGTTATTTTGAAGACAATAGGAGTTTAGTGAAACTGTCACAATAAACAATAGGTAAGCTGAGAAGAGGCACATACAGTCATAGAGTCATAGAAATGTACAGAACGGAAACAGACCCTTCAGTCCAACCCATCCATGCCGACCAGATTCCCAACCCAATCTAGTCCCCCCTTCCAGCACCCGGCCTATATTCCTCCAAACGCTTCCTATTCATATACCCATCCAAATGCCTTTTAAATGTTGTAATTGTACCAGCCTTCACCACTATCACTGGCAACTCATTTCATACACGTACCACCCTCTGCGTGAAAGTGTTGCCCCTTAGATCTCTTTTATATCTTTCCCCTCTCATCCTAAATCGATGCCCTCTAGTTCTGGACTCCCCCACCCCAGGGAAAAGACTTTGTCTATTTATACTATCCATGCCCCTTATAATTTTATAAACCTCTATGAGGTCACCCCTCAGCCTCTGATACTCCAGGGAAAACAGCCCCAGCCTGTTCAACCTTTCCCTGTAAATCAAATCCTCCAACCCTGACAACATCCTTGTAAATCTTTTCTGAACCCTTTCAGGTTTCACAACACCTTTCCGATAGGAAGGAGACCAGAATTGCATGCAATATTCCAACAGTGGCCTAACTAATGTCCTGTACAGCTGTAACATGACCTCCCAACTCCTGTACTCAATACTCTGTCCAGTAAAGGAAAGCATACCAAATGCCTTCTTCACTACATGTTGCAGAATTTAATGGTACTGAAGGGGTTAATGTTCATGCTTGCGTGACTCCATCCATTCTAAAGAATTTATACACTATCTTTGCTGGAAATGAGTAGGTTAATGTGTGTTTTACTTCCAAGAAGGTAGCTACTCGATGTGGGAATATTTACATTATCCCTTGTCAACATAAGAAACCAGAGTGATATTATCATAATCATCATGTTCTTCTTTGTCACATTTATTTGGTGACATGGTTGTCATGCTAAAGGTTGCTGCCACTTTGCATCACCGCACAATCACCACCATCAGGGCTTTCTTCTCATTATTTTAGTGTGTAACTGCTGTATTGTACATGGGTCTGAGCTGGGCTCCTATTACCTTGCAACTTAGAACCATGATCAGTAATTGCTTTGTATGACCTAGGCCGACTGCATATTCTAGAAACCTCCCAATTTCAAAATAATGCCACAGGATTGACAATGTTAAACTAAAGTATCAAAGAGGCTTCATTTTAATATCTCAATGAGAAAATTGCACCTCCTACAGTTCAGCACCTCCTCAGAACAAATGTAAATTGTTTCCCAAATTTATGTCTGATGTTACATTGAGAGCAATTCATGAGAATTAGTTCAAACTCTACCACAATGATAGCTTGCAACAAAGTTGGAGACACATGATGACTCACCTGTTACATTAAATTCATCAATTTCAAAATACTTCAAAACTATTTTTCATAATGAGTCGCCTTCTTTTAGTTTTACATAGGCAAAGCTTATTTTGAATGATGTTTACTTTATGGATCAACTTTTGTCAAATAAAAGTGTTTTTTTTTCATTACGTTATTGTAATATGGAAGTTGCTTTACTGAATTGTGTATTCAATAAATCAATAAATGGGCAGCTCTGAAAATTTACATAATGTTGAATAATCAAGTGGAAAAACAATAATGAATGTCTTTTTCTGAAAAAAATCAATTGAAATTTGTGCAACACCTCCACTTGTATTGAGGATTGGATTGAATATCTCAATTTGTCTAATGCCAATTAAATGAAGGATTGCTCTGAAGCAGTTTTTGTGGCAAAACATCAGTTTGTCAACTGGTAGTCCTAGTGTCATAGAGTCATACAGCACAGAACAAACCCTTAGGTTCAAGAGTCCACGCTGACCATAATCCCAAACTAAACTAGTCGCAACTGACTGTGCTTGGCTCATATCCCTCCAAACATTTCTTATTCATGTACTTATCCAAGTGGCTTTTAAATGTTGTAACTGTACCCACATCCATCACATCCTCTGGGAGTTCATCCTACATGTGAACCCTCTCTATGTAAAAAAAATCACTCCTCATTTTTAAAATCTTTCTCCTCCCACCTTAAAAATGTGCCACGTAGTCTTGAAATCCTCCAAGTAGGGAAAATACACCTATCATTCATCTTATCTATACAACTCATGACCTTATAAACTACTATATGGTCACCTCTCAAACTTCTACTCTCTAGTGAAAAAAGTCCCAGCCTCTCCTTAGAATTTAAGCCCTCCAGTCCTGGCATCACCCTGGTAAATCTTTTCTGAACCCTCTCCAGATTAAAACTATCCTTCCTGATGTAAGGTCTTGAAGCAACACAGAGTACAGAATATTTCAGAAAATGTGCTTAAATCTCAGCTGTTCCTTTGTCATCACTGCATCAAATACCAGAACTTTCTCCTGAATACCACTATAGCACTACCCTCACCACACAGACTGCAGTGGTTCAAGAAGGCAGCTAAATGACAATCAAGGAGGGACAAAAAATGCCAGGGAGGTCCACTTCTGAGAATGAATGTTTTAAAAATATCCTCATAAAAGAAAATTGGGAGCTGATAATAATATCTCTCAGTGGGGGTAGGGCAGAGCAGGCGAGTGAAGCTTAGTGGTGATGGTGGATGCTGGTTAGCTCAGATCACTAAAGCCTGCATGTGGATAATGCCCAGAGTTTCAATTCCCTTTCTGGCTGAGACAAACTCGAGGCCTCCTCCTCATCCAGCTGTAGTAAGATATCATGGGATTTAGTTTTGGGTCAGCACATAAACAACAAGGCCTGGCTTCAAGCAGTAGAAGAGAAGATACCAATCCAGAATGAATACGTGAAGAGAAAGGTCATAAGCACTCCAATGTATTTGATAACTGGATATGTAAATAAAGGAGTGCTGCAGTACATAATACATTGAAAATCCTTACTTTATGGTAATGAAAAAGTGGCGTCAGGGACAATAGATTTTTTTTTATTCAGCGTTGATAGCCCATTCCTACGTCCTCTTGAGAAGGTGGTGGTGAGCTGCTTTCTTGAATCGTTGCCATCCACTTGCTGTGGTTTGACCCACAATGCCAACTGGGAGGGAATTCCAGGATTTTGATCCAATGACTGTGATGGAACAGCGGTATATTTCCAAGTCAGGGTAATGAATGACTTGGAGGATAACTTGCAGGTGGTGGTGTTTCCAAGTACCTGTTGCCCTTGTCATTCCAAATGGAGGTGGTCATGGGTTTGGATAGTGCTGTCTAAGGATCTTTGGTGAATTTCTGCAGTGCATGTTGTAGATAGTACACTGCTGCTATTGAGTGCTGGTGGTGGAGGGATTGAATGTTTGTGGATGTGGTGCCAATCAAGCAAGTTGCTTTGTCCTGGATGGTGTCAAGCTTCTTAAGTGTTGTTGGAGCTGCATATATCCAGGCAATGGGGAGTATTCCATCATACTGCTGATTTGTGCCTTGTAGATGGTGGATAGACTTTGGGGTATAAGGAGGTGAGTTATTCACCACAGTCTCTGACCTGGTCTTGTAGCCACTGTGTTCATGTGGTGATTCCAGTTAATTTTCCAGTCAATGGTAATCCCAAGGCTGTTGACAGTGGGCAATTCAATGATGGTAATACCGTTGAATGTCAAGGGGTGGTGGTTAGAGTGTCTCTTATTGGTGATGGTCATTGTCTGGCATTTGTGTGGCATGAATATTACTTGCCACTTGTTGGCCCAAGCCTGAATATTGTTCAGATCTTGTTCATTTGAGCACAGACTGCTTCAGTATCTGAAGAGTTGCGAATGGTGCTGAACACTGTACAATCATCAGCGAGCATCCCCACTTCTGATGTTATGATAGAGGGAAAGTCATTGATGAAGCAGATGAAGACTGCTGGGCCTAGGACACTACACTGAGGGACTCCCGCAGAGATGTCCTGGAGCGGAGATGACTGACCCTCCATAACCACAACCATCTTCCTTTGTGCCAGGTATGACTCGAACCAGTGGAGTGTTTGCCCCCTGATACCCATTGATTCCAGTTTTGCCAGGGCTCTTTGTTACCATAATTGGTCAAATGCAGTCTTGATGTCAAGGGTGTCACTCTCACCTCACCTCTGGAATCCAGCTCTTTTGTCCATGTTTGAACCAAGGCCGTAATGAGGTCAGGAGATGAGTGATCCTGGCAAAATCCAAACTACAGGCGTTGGCAGTCTGAGATACACTAAATTAGATCTCAGTGTGCAGTTAGCAATATTGACTTAAAGCATGCCTTCTCCATGTCAGCTATAATATTTTCGATGTTTCTAAGTCTCAACTCAATATTAATTTCACTACCTAAAGCTTTTTATGTGTGTGAACCATAAAGTTTTCCATGATATAATGCAATGCATATTTGCATGGCAGACCCTTCTTCCAGTACATGATTCCAAGTGCACAGACAACTAATGTAGATACCATGCATTCTATCAAATTCATATGCAATTTTCTTTGTTTTACCATTAGCTGTCATGACTTCAGCTTCCTGGACTCTAGAAGCTGAAATTGCTTCCCTGTTGCTGTTCAAATCTCCAACACTGTCTCCACGTTTAGACATTTCATAGACCTGCCCCTTTACTTGATTAACTGCTCCTAATGACTCTGATGTCACATTGTGTTTCATGGAAGTTCCCGAGAAGCACCTTTTATTTTGTGAGAGGCACTACCTAAATGTAAGTTCTTGCTGGATTTATGTTCAGAGAACGATGCATACTTATACACATTCTCAGAAGGACAAAAAGACAAACAAACTCCAGCTGAACTAATCTGGAGTTGCAAGGACTGCCTGAAGATTTTCCGTATGTTACGGACCACACAAAATACATTAGGAGTTTAGAGCCTAGAATTTGGATCATGCAGCTTTTTACAGTGATTGTCTATCCTTTCACTCAGTTTCGCCTCCAAGAGTTAAGCTAATTTGACCTCCATTAGATTGTTCCTTGCAGTTTGGGGAACTTCATCCATTGTATTTGCAGATACATTATATGTTGTTCAAAAAGCACACAATTTGTCGATGGTGAGTCAATATGGCATTTTATAAATTCCCACTTTGGAAATAAAACCATTCCGACTCCAGGTTAAGACACAGACAGACTCCCAACAAGACATCATCTGATCAGAGGTGTCACCTCTTTTATATTGATAACACCTTAGGATATGTTGGGGCAAAGACTTGAAAGAAATTCTGGGATTTGCATATTTATCAATTGAAACCTGCACCTCCATTTTAACTGATTCAAGATTTAAGAGCCATCTTAGGTGTGTTCAATTTGTTCTCATAAGTTGTATTACCTTTTGATCTTTTCCTTATAAATTCTGTGTCTAAATTCTTCCTCTCACTAGCACCTGATGAAGGAGCAGAGCTCCGACAGTTAGTGCTTTCAAATAAACATATCGGATGATAATCTGGCCAACTGTCCCCAATCCATCCCAACACCGGCATCTCCACATCGTGGCTGCTTTGAGTATAGGATTTGGGAAGTCATGCTGAGGCTGTACAGGACACTAGTGAGGCCTCTCCTGGAGTTTTGCTTCCAGTTTGGGTCGCCCTGTTATAGGAAGGATATTATTAAATGTGAGAGGGTTTTGAAGAGACATGTTGCCGGGTATAGGAGGTTTGAGTTATAAAGAAAGGATGGAAAGGCTGGGACTTTTTTCACTTGAGCGTAGGAGGTTTAAAAAATTGTGAGGGTTATAGATAGAGTTGATGGTTGGTGTCATTTCCCTAAGATGGGGAATTTCAAGACAAAGGAGCATATTTTTAAGGTGAGAGAGGAGAGGTTTTAAAAACAACATGAGCAATTTTTTCACACAGTGGATGGTTCCTGTGTGGAATGAACTTTCCGAGGAAGTGGTGGATGCAGGGACAGTTACAACATTCAAAAGACACTTAGAAAAATACATAAATAGGAAGGGTTTGGAGGGACATGGGCCCGGAACAGCCAGGTAGGACTAGTATAGTTTGGATTATGTTCAGTATGGACTGATTGAACCAAAGGGTCTGTTTGAGTGCTTATGACCATATGACTTAAGGGCCTATTCTGCAGTGGTGTGTCATTGCTTTCTTCAGGATGACTAACCAGAAAACTCTCTCCTTCTTACAACCTGCTATCAGGCATAATGCAAGGAGGTACCAACAGATATTCACTGGATAAAAGCAAATTACTGCGGATGCTGGAATCTGAAACAAAAAGAGAAAATGCTGGAAAATCTCAGCAGGTCTGGCAGCATCTGTAAGCAGAGAAAAGAGCTGATGTTTCAAGTCTAACTGACCCTTTGTCAAGGCTTTGCCAGACCTGCTGAGATTTTCCAGCATTTTCTCTTTTACCAACAGATATTCAGTTTGGGCCCATTACAAACACACAGTCCTGGCCAACAAGTCCTGATGTTGGACTTGAACTAAAATGTAGTACCACTACACCATGAGATTCTTCGAAAATCATTTGAACCAACGGAGAAAATAAAAATTCAATTTTTTAAGTGTGAAGTGGATTTTACAAAACTCCAATTAGTGATCGATTGCAATAATTTTCAAAAAAATGTGGTAGAGACAAACCCAGTCCACAAAATCAGTGACACCATGAGAGTGTATTAACCACTGGTAATCATTTGCAGATCTTTAAGAAAGTTACAAAAATTAAGCTGGAACTTTTCAGTGCAAGCAGGCGAATAGTAAATTTTCAAATGTATTAAATGATATTTTGCCTTGGATTTTACAACGGGTCTCTGGCATCTCCACCATTCCGTAACCTGACCGGAATATATGTTTGTATATTTTATGGAAGTAATTTTTATTCAGTTGAAACCAAATTACCCACAGATGATGGAGTGTTATTGTGATTTTAAATGGTCCTTTTTTGTAGGAATCTTGTTTAAGCTGCATTAATCAAAGTCGACCAAGTTACCACTTTTAACTATTTCAAGGAATCTCATAGACAGCAATATTTCAGAAAGAAGTGTTTTATAGCTGTCTGAATGTGCTGGCTCATAGGAGACGTTGCATTCAGCAATCTGTCAATAAGCTTGAATAAGAAAAAGAAAGCTGAGTTGGAAATGGCCACAGTTTTCGGGGGAATTTTTGCCTGAATCACTGATTGCACGCAAAATTGAAACTTTTTCCCAGTGTTTTTATAGCCAAAGTGGAAATCTTAAAGGGACCCAGAAAGAATAAGGTCAACATTACTGCCAGTATGCTGTTCTATTTCAAAAGCCAATTTCACTTATCATCTCTAAGTATGTGCAGCAACCCACTCTACACATTTTCGACATCATGTGACACTTTTTAAAAATAATTGTATTACCAGCTTATGATCGAGATGTGTGAAATAACTTCTGTTTTGATGTTGAAACAACAAGGATAATTCCCATTGAAGTTTCCATTTATTAAATTTGAAAAGCCAAACAAAAAAGGAAAGATGAATTCTTCAGTTGAAGTCTTTGAGCTTCACCCAATTCCCTAAGAAGGTATCACTTGCAAGAGTGAAAATGCAAAAGAAGAACACATTCACTGAATATTTATATTTCAGCAGCTGTCACTCTTGTGCTAAACTCCGAGGTGGTAGTTTAGATTGATTAATAAACCATGAATCTCAGAAAGACCTGGAAATTCTCACTAGTATCCTTACATATGGATGAGGAAGGACACCACTTCAACCGGGACAACACACCCATCCTTGGACAAGCCAAACACAGACACGCACGAGAATTCCTAGAAGCATAGCATTCCAACCGGAACTCTATCATCAAACGCATTGACTTGGATCCCATTTACCCACCCCCTAAGAAAAAGAATAGGAAATGACATCACCACAGGAAATGACATCACCAACACAAGGAAACGCAAACACATAAATAGAAAGCAGGTACACCACCAGTGCTTCATCCGGAGGCTTATTGAAGATGTTACCTAGTATGATGACCAAACATCTGAAAACGAGCAAACCTACATCCAGAGCCTCAACCTGAGCTACAAATCTTCTCAAAACTCGCTAACTAATTTGAATGTTCTTTCAATGTGCTCACAAAGACATGATGGGCCAAGTTCTTTCATTCCTGTGCTGTAAGAAAGTATAACATTTGAATCAAAGCAAATGGGCAATTTTATAAACATAATACAGCATGTTTTTTATTAACTGGCTCCTGTGGGACCAGGAATATATACATCACCATTAGACTTCACGACATAAATACTTGGATAAGGCGGTAAATCATGGTATTTGAACTGTATACCTTTTACCAGTTTATCCAAAGGGCTGGTTGGTAAAATGCCAGCTAAAACAAAGTTTGCTGTATCATGAAAAGATAAACTTTTGATTCAGAATTTGTTTGGTGAACTTTGCTGAGCTGCATGATCTGAACTGTCAACCAGAATCATAACCAGGAGATACAGCATGTGGATGAAAGAGAAGTCATAGGTAAGTGCCCAATATCGCAGAGAAAGATTCTGTTTGTAGTTTTTGATCAATTTCCTGTCTCTGCCCAAAGTACAAAAGTGTCTGAATAAGCTCAAGGCTACAGAATGTGACAGACAACTGAGGAATAGAGAATACTGTAGTAGGTCAATTGTGATTGAGGTATTTATTCATGTTCATTGTCAACTTTACCCAGAGCACATACACAGTAGGAGTCCTATGCTTCATGCTAGACCAGTATGAAGTCAAGAACACCGTTTCATTCCTCAGTGTGCATCAGAAGCATAAATCATCGAGCTTTTGTTACAACTTCAGTTCTGAAGAAAAGTCATACCAGACTTGAAATGTTAGCTTTGCTTCCCTCTCCACAGATGCTGCTAGATGTGCTGAGTTTCTCCCCATTCTCTGTGGTAGTATTACTATAACCTGTTGTGTGCGTGTGTTCCTAAAAGCCCAACTGATCTTATGTGGATTAAAATATCACTCCCCTGGAACAAGTTACAGGAATATGACCCACATTACTACATTGCTGCAAATCTGCTGCAAAACATGATCCTTCTATGCACTGACAAAGTCCTAGGACTTCATTACAGTAGATGATGCTCACTGCACACAATCAAATATTAATCCTTTCAGACCCATGTACAACATAACCTAGTGAGAAAAGCTGAACTGACTTTTTTTTTGTCCCACTTCTGAGATAGTTATTGCAGTGCTTGAGTTTGAAAGGGAGATGATGGTTCCAATTTTTTCCACATATGGATATATAGATATGATGTAAGAAATAAGCCAGCCAAGTTCCTTTAGTTAATGTGTAGGGATTTAGTTTTATTTCTACAACTCAGGAAAAGAAGCAGAAATTGTTAAAAAAAAGATTTCAAATGTACATATTGATTCAACTACCTGCTAAGGCAAAATCAACCCATACACGCACAAAGCAAAAACTAATAAAACACTGCAAATAGTATCAGTCGTAGAACTTGGCCTAATAACAATTAAAGTTTGGAGAGAAAATAATTCACTGCTTGTCCAGAGGCATGTTTACAAGCTGAAGTCCATAGCAGTTGCCGATGATGGAGTTCTTTTCATTGAAGCAGTCAGCACCACTCTCATCTTGGCTCCAATCTCCAGCATCTGTAGTACCCACCTCCGCCTATACTGCAGTCTTTGCTGAGGTTCTTGTTTTCTTGGAGTTGATTTGAAATTCTCCCTTCAGAAATCTTGGTTTTCAGCGATGAAGACTTCTGGTGGGACCTTCAACTCACCAACAGCTCAGCTTTCATGGGAGAGGTTTCACAGAAAGAGACAGGTAAGGCTGCCACCCCTTCTTCTGTAGTCCATTTCTCTCACTAGTAGTTCAAAACTGGTGCTTTATTTACACCTAAGAGCTCGGTGACCTCTCTCTCAGAGCTCCATAGACACTGCTGCTCCAAAAGGTAAGTAGTTTGTAGTCTTCACAAATGCAACTTTTTAGCTGCTATAGGCCAATGACCTATGCTTTGAAAATGTCTCCTTTCCAAAAGGAAGTCTGATGTACTACTGATAACAATATAAATTAATATTATGTATTCCTAACACTCTAAATTGTCAGGCTATGGTTTTCAACCTAAGGATTGGTGCTGCAAAAGTCTTTATTGCCTTGTTGAGGCCATGCAGGGGATCTTTACTGTCTATCTGGCCCATGTAGTATTTGATCTGGCAGTACTTGGGACTGACGTTGCAAACCTGAACTCGCAAAAATTACTTCATTTCGAGTTTAAAAACATTCACTAACAATAGAAGCTATTAAGTCGCAACTGTAGCACAGCAAAAATTGTGAACTTTAACCTAGTAGAAAAGGATAGGGTCAGGACCTGAGAATTTCTATTTCAAACACTTCCCCACTGCCCACTATCTGTGTTGAACCAGACTGCAGTTCATGAATTAAGAAGAAGGGTTTGTTGCTTCAGGCTTGACTGCAGTTATCTAAACTCATAAATAGATTGGTTTAAATAATTCAATGCTTATTTAGCATTAGATTTCTACACTCTCAGTTCTCCATGAATCTCACTTCAGGTAGCTTACCTCAGCAATAAATGAAGGCACAGAACGAAACTTAAATTCGCAACGGTGGTAGAGGCAAAACATATATCAGTTCACTCACAATCAATCAATTGTCTGCCAAGCAAGCAGGTAAAGATTATTGCCAGTTAAAGTTATCCCTAATTCAATTGTTCTCACTATTAAGGCTTAGTTTAATACACATTCTAATTTGTAGCTAAATCCTCCTGCAAACCCATCTCATTACTATCGTATTTACATCCTCCACTCTCAGTAAGCTATTGTCTTTTCTAATAGTCACCTTTCGAGCTTCCTTCTAAGTCAAGCCCCTTATGCTTTTTTTTTCAGTAGATTCCCTTCCAGAAGAGATGGCCTGTTACATAATAAAGGAACTCAATTCTTCTGCAACAATTCTGGAACAAGAGACAGTATTCTGGAAGAAGGCAGGGGAGGATGAGCACAACATTGTTAAGTCACCTGGGGTACACCCCCTAAAGTAGAAACTCATGTCAAGCCATGTTCATGAAAAATACTTAAACCAAATGCTAGTAGTCAGACATAGTACAATTGACTGCTTAGATGTACAGACAAAAAACCATTTGGAGAAAGAAAACTGGAATTGCATTCAACCGCAAAAATAGATTTATTTTCAGTTGAGGTCACTAATTGCTTTGCTCTTTCAGAGCTGACACAAGCACAGTTGACCAAATAATCTTCTTCCATTTTCTATCATTCTATTGCTGTAAAGCTTGATATGGTACAAATTGACAAAACTGATCACTCCTGATCTGTGACTGAACATTTAATTTATTAGGCAAGATTTACCAGTGAAGGTATTAATCAGCTTTGTCAAGACCTACCTATCTTTTAAGCATAAATACGTTCTCTTTCTGATCAGCAATTGCTGATCAACAGATTTTTGGTCAACATACTGATAATATACAGGTTTCCCTCCATCAACATTTTTAAATAGAAACTTTCCAATAGTTCCTAAGTAATAGAACTTAGGATGTTATAGTTAAGATATCTGCAATGTTTTCACCTTTAAACTATGATACAGACCAACTGGTTCTGTGGATTTGGCACAATTTGATTCCATTATTTTCCCCATGGCTATAATTGTGCTGACATTAAATTTGCTCTTCCCTTATCCCTCACTCAATACATTTCCTTGGGATATCTGTAATGCTCTCTTTTTCACTACTGCAATTACTGATGCAAAAGAATTATCCAGCATGTCCACCATTTCCATATCATCATTGACGACACCATCACTATCCATATCTTAAAAGTGTATGGGTTTTTCAAAAAGTTGTGCTGTCCAGTGTGTGAGATGCAAGCAAACTTCTAATTTAATTAAGAGCGGGTTGTAGGGGAAACACAATGTAGTTTATCACAATTTATCACAACATATGGAGGTAAGCTATACAGGTATGCAAAAGTTAGTTGTAACCTTGCAGAAAGTTGAGCCAGCTGAACCTTTAGCTGTTTAAGAGACTAGATATAACATTACCATAAATAATGCAAGAGGTAATTGGCATTGCCTAATGTAGTTATGAAACTGGAAGAGACATTATCACAAACAATGGTAGAGAAGAAACATCCATACATTTATAAATCTTGAAACCAAGTGTCCCTCGGCACGGGACAGTTGTTGCATTGTTTTCTGTGATAGAAACAACATTAAGATAATCAGTCCTGCCTAGACAGTAGCATGAAATAACCAAGTATAGAAGGGGTGTGAAATACTGGATGATTTAGCAGAATTACAACAGGAGATGTACTTGTGATATTAACTTGCATAGCAGGTGGAAAGCAGCAGCAGAAGCAGGCTGCAGCAGTTGGGAGAAAAAGGATGGAGACTGGGCATTTCTGAATCGGCAGATCACTATTTCACACTAAGTGTTATCAATCAGTCACTGTGAAAAGGAATCGTGACAAGAGAGTTTCCAGATCCAGGCCTATAATCCACATTGCTAACTGTGGGGTTAGTTCTACGTTTCAATCAAACTGTGGAGCAGCTTGTAATGCGGGAGTTTGTAAGTTGCAATTAAATTGTACAGGGGCTTTGAAATATGATAATTCATATGTGCTTCACGTAAATTTTATATAGCGGTTTTGTGTAAATTTTGGACAAGTGTTGGGAGGATTTGTATAGGAGGGACTTTTGTTAGCATTTTTGCTAAATTAGCAAAGAAATTTCACAGACTAACCAAATAAAAGCAGATATGGTTCAGTCACCCCTTCAAGCCCGCTCCACCTTTTAAATTCCACATTCCCAATCACTCCAATAGTCTTTGATTCCTCCAGCAAGAGTCTATCCTTGAAAACTGTCCACATGATGTTAGTTGCCTTAACTTCTGTTTCCCTCACCCATTCTTACGTATCTCCCTTTGAAATGACTGCACTCAGTGCTCTCAGATCCAACACTGAAACACAAATAGAAATTGCTGGGAAAGACTCAGCAGGTCTGGCAGCATCTGTGAAGAGAAAATGGAGTTAATCTTCCAGGTCCAGTGACCCTTCTTCAGAACAGAACTCAGACCTGCTGAGTTTTTCCAGCAATTTCTGTGTTTCTGATATCAAGCATCTTCAGTTCTCTGTTTTTTTTTTGTTTGGCGTCCAATCCTGGTTTTGTAATCTAACTAGGTAAAAAGTTCTGTAATTGTGGTGCTGGAAGAGCACAGCAGTTCAGGCAGCATCTGAGGAGCAGTAAAATCGATGTTTTGGGCAAAAGCCCTTCATCAGGCTAACTGGCTGACCAAAAAGGGTGGTACTGTTGTTTTTGGGAGTAATGACCTCTACATTGTTAGATAAATAAATTATCAGATTTGAGGTTGAGCCAAACTCTATGCCATGTGCATTCTGTTGTTGTAATTCCTGAAATCCAAGAACTATTATAAAGGGAGAAGGAATCAAATCCCTTACAGATTCTTGGAGCCTAAGTTACTTCCCAGAAGGAAATAACTGGAAAACTAAGAGTGAGGTATACTGTTCTAACTTGTCTTGTATACCTCAAAAAGGAGATCCAGTATGATTTTGTAAAGGTCGATAAAATGTAGAATTGGAAGAGCACAGCAGGTCAGACAGCATCGGAGGAGCATAAAAGTCAACGTTTCAGGTCTGGACCCTTCATCAGGACTGAGGCGAGGGAAGGGAGCTCAGATGTAAATAGAGGGAGGGGGTGGGCGCTGGGGGTAAGACAGGTGGGATGGCGATATCTGGCTGCAGGTAGGGGGTTACTGTGATTGGTCAGTGGGAAGGTGGAGTGGATAGATGAGAAGGAAGATGGACAGATTAGGTCAAGTCAATGATGCAGGAAGGAGAGGGAGGGTTGGGCGTGTTATAAGCTTGGGGGTGGTGAGATTGTGAAGCTGATGAACTCTACCTTGAGGCCATTGGGCTGTAAGTTCCCACAGTAGAACATCTCCCCTTCCTCCAGTTTGCATGTGGCTTCGTTTTGACAGTGGAGGAGGCCCAAGATAGACATGCTGCCAGGTGAAAGGGAGGATGAGTTGAAATGGCTGGTAACTGGAAGGTGGTGTTGATTGGAGTGTACAGAGTGCCAATGCCCCGTGAGGTCCCTGAGTCTGCGCTTGGTCTCGCCCAAGTTGAGGAGACCACATAGGAGCAACAGATGCAACAGACCAAGTTAGAAGATGTACAGGTGAATCTCTGCTGGATTTGGAAAGGTTATTTGGGGTTTTGGATGGAGGTGAGAGGGGAGGTTTAGGGGCATGTATTGCAATAGACAATAGGTGCAGGAGTAGGCCATTCTGCCCTTCGAGCCAGCACCACCATTCATTATGATCATGGCTGATCATCCTCAATCAGTATCCTGTTCCTGCCTTCCTGCTGTTGCAGGTAAAGGTAGCAGGTGTAGAGGAGGGATTGGTGAGGAGTATGGAACCGATGAGGGAGTCAGTTATTCCCTTCTCACTGCCTTACGTTTGCTAACATCATCATAATATTATTTTGTGTTGATTTTGATAGCCCTGTCAAGTTTCATTCCTTACTTTTATTTACTCTTGTTGTTTTCTCTGTCACCCCTTTGATTTGCAACTTTCTACCGTTAATGAACAACATAGAGTCTGATCCATTTATTTTGCTTTAACTTTCTTTTTGATCTCACTCTTAATTCTTAATCTATATGCACGTATGTTATTTCTTCTCATAAGCTTAGTTTGTTAACTCAAGAAAGTCGGATTAAAATGGCTCCTTCTAAGACATAACATCATTCGGTCTGGGTGAAAGGGAAGTGATTCTTTTGAAACTAACCTTGTTGAGACTGAGAGAAATGGATGAATAAAGAAGCAGAGCCAGTTCATCTATCTTCATCCAGGAGCTTAACAACAGGGGATATTCCATCTCAGAGCATAATGAATTGGGGAACTTCGCTTGGGACTGGTCACAACATTTGCCAACATACACCCTCTGTTCTCTCAGAAATAGAAGATGGTGAGAGAGAAAGAGAGAGATTTGATGGTGCTGTAGATTATATTCATGCCTCTGAGACAAAAGCTCTGAATTTAGTCCCACCCCAGAAGTTGATGGCCAAGGAATGTACATTCTTAATCCAGTCAGTAGGGTTGATTATGAAGATGAAAATCCTTCCACACACACCAACGGCATGTGGTAAGAGTGAGAGAATTCCTGGTCAGCCATGTTACAGAGTCATGAAGTAATACAGACCCTTCAGTCCAACCAGTCTATGCAAACCATAATCCCAAACTAAACTGGTCCCGCCTGCCTGCACTTGGCTCATATCCTGACTGATATTTCCTATTCATGAACTTATCCAAATGACTTTTAAATGTTGTAACTATATCTGCATCCACCACTTCCTCTGGCATAATATGAACTACTTACTGTATAAAAGAATTGCCCCCATATATTTTTGTTAACCTTTCTCCTCCCACCTTAAAAAATGCCCCATTATCATAAGATACCCCACCCTGGGGAAAAAGCCAGTCACCTTATTTTTACTCCTCATGAATTTATTAACCTCTATAAAGCCACCCCTTAACCTCCTATGCTCCTCCTGTACAACTTAAATATGACATCCCAACTCTTATACTCAAACATCTGTGTAATGAAGGCAAGAGCACGAAGCACTTTGTTATCTTCCCTGTCTACATGTGATGCAAACTTCAAAGAATTATGCACCTGGACTCTTAGGTCTCTCTGTTTTACAAAACTACCTGAGACCATACTTTCAATTGCATAAGTCTTGCCCTTGTTCGTTTAACCAAAATGCAATGCCTCACATTTATCCAAATTATACTCCATCTGCTACTCCTCAGCTTCTATCACCATTAGTCCTATCTTCAGGATACTGCAAGCTTAGAAAAGTGCATGTTGCCACAGCAACCTGACTCCCTGCTTGATCTATAGAAAGGAGAAGAGTGAAATGAGGGAACTGAAAGTATGCATGGGAAGAACGGACCTCAGCCAAATTAACAGAGCTGTTAAGCATAAGGGAAGTTGTTCTTGGTTTAACCTTGAGGAAAGAAGTCACAAGACACCCATTAACGATAGCTTATGGAAAGTCAGCATAATGTTCATATGCCCTTCAGTTTAATAAAAGAATTAAGAGTTGGGACTTATACTGCTCTTTGAAGTGACATTACACATTTTTACTCAAGATATTTCTGTGAAATAGGAAAAAGAAGAACCTGATGAGGTTTGCGGTTTCTCAGTTCAATCAGATAATAAGATGCATCAGATGGAGTGAACTAGGGAATACAATTACATGCAGCAATATACATATGATTAGTCTTTGGAATAAATAAGATGACAACCAAAAAAGCCATTACTATTCCTATGTGCTTGTCAAGGACTTGTATATAATTTCATTGAACCAAGCCACACAATGCAGCAGAGGTGTCTTTGAAGAGGCAGTTACAATTTATTCTGGAAGCAGTATTGTCAAATAATTGAAAGTTTGTTCTTTCAAAAAGCAGAAAATGCACTTACTAGACTGTGAGTCTATTCAAATTTTAACCTTGCGGTAGTCAGAATTTCAGGATGTGAAATTCTTCACTTTGGTGATGTGAAATCTGCTACAATGTAATACAAATTGGAACATTTGTATCCTGCAATATGTTGTTATGTTATTATTAGGGCGCCGAAAATTCATATCTATTGTGTCTTTTTCTTTTAATGAAATAGTTGCTGGAATTTTCACAAAGTTCTGCTCTGTTTTGCACTGAATTTGAGCACTGTCCCCAGCACCAGATCACATTCCACTCTGTATAAACTGTGAATGTTACCAAATATTTAGGACCAAGTGTGAAATAAATCTGATCTCCTCACATGCAAAGTGAAGTAAAAATGCAGTATCTGGATGCTCTTTTTACAATCTCATTCAATTGTGTGAAATATTCCTTTGAACCACAGTGAGATTAAAGCCCATAGGATTTGGTTAGATAAAGTAGCCTGTTACTAAGGGAAGGCGTCATTGTCAACAATGGTCTCCTTTGTATCCATCAATCAACTTTCAATCACCAGCAGAGTGATTAAAGGTAAGATTGGTAACTCAGAAATAACATGCACACCTCGAGACTTCATTGTCCAAATGTTAACAAAGGAGCTCAATTCAGAGGTGAGATGAGATTTGTTATCTTTGACATTATGGCAGAATTTGATCAAGTGTGCCATCAAAGAGCCTGAGGAAAGCTGAATGCCGTGGGAATCAGGTGAACATTGTCAACTGGTTGAAATCCTATCTAGCACAATGGAAGATGATTGTGGTTGTTGGAGGTCAATCATCTCAGTCCCAGGACTACTCTGCAGGGGTTCCTCAGGGTAGTTTCCTCAGCCAAATCATCTTCAACTGCTTCATCAATGACTTCCTTCCATCACAGGATCAGAAGTGAAGATGTTCACTGATGATTGCATAGTGTTCAGTACATTCACAACTCCTCAGACATTCAGGCTGCTTTTTTGACTTTGAATAAAGATGGTAGAGTAACTAACAGCAGTAGTTTAAAAGAAAAAACTGAAGGAGTTGAATGGGTTGTTAAGTTATCTGTTGCTTTAGGCCAGGATGGCTGAAGCACAACCACCAATTGAAGTGTATGTTGAAGGAAAGCATGTTCACAGGGAGCTATAGTGAGTATTCTAGCCATAAAGGGACTTGAACATGGTGATGAAATCTTATTTGATGGGAAGCCTATGAATGCTAACATTGCAAAAGTTCTGATATAGCCTGTAACAGTTAGGAGTACAAGATTGCTTTCAAGAGAATGTAGGTTTCAGGAGTGGCAAAAGGAAGCAACAAATTCTATCTTCAACAAGTTTAACTGGAAGAATTTACATCTTATCCAGGACCCCATTAAAGCAGGGTGACAACTGTGAAATAATGGAGGGGTGGAGAAAGGCAGGTTGTTCTAGAATTCAGTGCCATCAGCCCACATGTGGAATCTGATTTACATCTTCATGCAAGCCGCCATGTGATAGCATGTAGTCGAGAAAGGGAGGGGTGGGAGTCATGATTAAATCTTTGTGATTCCAAAGGAGCATGATGGGGCTTGGAGAAGAGGCCGTTATAGCAGATTGTCTGCATGGTGCTGGATGGCTTATAATGGAATCAAAGAGAGTAGACTTCCATGGCTGGAGAAAGGAGAAGGGAAACATCGGAAGATGATGAATGGTTGATGCTATCCAGGGTTACAGAAGGTTTGAATAGCTTGAGGAGGGGTAGACTGCACCATAGGATGCCGTGGCCCTGGTCACAGAGATGGCATTTATGTCTTTGATTACAGGCATTGGTTGTTGCAGAGATAGGAAGCCAATTAGAGAGGTTCTATTCTTATGTAATCTTTTTCTCCTCTTAGTATTTCCCATTAATACTTGTGGTATCACTCACCCTGACCTTTATATTGTCATCTTCAAAGTGCACAAGAGATTATAACAAAATTAGGGCTCATGGAGGCAACATATTAGAATTAATTGAAGACTTATGAATGAAATAAAGAGTGTAGGAATAAATAGAACATTTTCAAATTCTTTTTCTCAGAGGTCAGTGTAAATGGGATGCAAATCAATGTGCTTATTGATGGAGAGTGGAATCGAAAACAGTCAAACAATAGAGTTTCTAAGTGCAATGCCATAAGATTGTGGGAGAAATTTGGTGTGATTTAGGCATCAGCATTCTGAAAGATTCCACTTTGAGTGAAAGTTCCGAACATCATGGATCATTTCGCAGAAGGAATACTAAGGAAAATCTATTGGAGGAACAGTGAACTGTGGGAGAAAAAACTGATGTTAGGGCAAAAAAGAGTTCCTGGGGGTTTGACAGCTAGGGCAAGTTTACTAAGGTACAAATGGCCAAAAATAGTGAAGGGTCCATATTAGAGATCCTCAAAAGTAAATTTGTAGCTTGTGTGTTCAACATGCACATCAATGAGCACTTTGCATAGCGGTGATAAATAATGCAGAACAGCATGAGCAACATGAATCCCTCTGCCTCACATGATGATGGAATTCAAAATCAAACACCAAAAATATTCTCCCATGATGGGTCAAAACAAAAAAGGAAGTTTTATGTTGTGAGTTTGCTCGCTGAGTTGGTAAATTTGTTTTCAGATGTTTTGTCATCATGCTTGGTAACACCATCAGTGAGCATCCGGTGAAGCACTGGTGTTCTGTTTATGTGTCTGGGTCTCTTAAGGTGGGTGATATCATTTCCGGTTCTTTTTCTCAGAGGTCAGTGTAAATGGGATGCAAATCGATGTGCTTATTGATGGAGATCCAGTTTGAATGCCAGGCCACTAGCAACTCCCATGCATGTCTTTGTTTAGCCTGTCCTAGGAGGGATGTGTTGTCTCAGTCAAAGTCTTGTTCTTCTTCATCTGTGTGTAAGGATACCAGTGATAGTGGGTCATGTCCTTTGGTGGCTAGTTGGTGCTCATGTATCCTGGTGGCTAGTTTCCTGCCTGTCTGTCCAATGTAGTGTTTGTTGCCGTCCATGAAGGGTATTTTGTAAATGACATTTGTTTTGTTAGTTGTTGGTACAGGGTCCTTTCAGTTCATTAGTAGCTGTGTCAGTGTGTTGGTAGATTTGTGGGCTACCATGATGCCAAGGGATCGGAGTAGTCTGGTAGCCATCTCTGAGATGTCATTGATATATGGTAGTGAGGCTAGAGTCTCTGGGTGTATTGTGTCTTTTTGTTTCGGTTGGTTGTTTAAGAATCGGTGGACTGTGCTTATCGGGTACCTGTTGCTCTTGAATACGCTATATAGGGAGTTTTCTTCTGCTGCTCATAGTTCCTGGGTGCTGCAGTGTGTTGTAGCCCATGTAAATAATGTCCTGATATCCTGATTGCTCCTGTAGTGCAGATACTCAATTACCGGAGCAATCATCCCAACACCTACAAACAGGGCTGCATCAGGACATCTTGGAGATAACTTCCAGACTACTCTGACCACTTGGCATCATGGTAGCCCACAAACCTACCAACACACTCAAACAGCTACTGATGAACCTAAAGGGCCCTGTACCAACAACCAGCAAAGCAAATGTCATATACAAAAAAACCTGCAAGGACTGCAACAAACACTACATCAGACAGACAAGCAGGAAACTAGCCACCAAAAGATATTACTAGTATCCGTACACATAGACGAAGAAGAACACCACTTTGACTGGGATAACACATTCCTCCTAGGACAGGTTAAACAGAGTTATGCACAGGAATTGCTAGAGACCTGGTATTCAAACTGGAGCTCCATCAATAAACAGATTGATTTGGATCCCATTTACCAACCTCTGAGAAAGAGAACCAGAAATGACATCACCCAATTTAACAGACCAGGATACATAAATAGAAAGCAGGACAGAACACCAACTTTTCAACGGAGGCTCACTGACGATGTTACCTAACATAGTGATTAAATGTCTGAGAACAACCTATCGGCTCAGCAAGCAAACTTACAATGTGAACCTCAAACTGAGCTACAAATCTTCTCAAAAGTCACAAGTACAATTCATAGTATGAAACATTGGAAGTGCTGTGGCAACACTTGTTCTCTCCAACCCAGCCCAGGACACAAGTTGACATAATTGAATGGTTGAAAAGAATCCTGGCCTATTCTGACGTGCTGCATTTTCTGTTTTTGTTTTGTTTCTTTTAATATCTTGCCTTTGTTGAACAGCAAAAGCTGCTTTTTAAATTTAAATGTTTTCAAATGTGTGACATTAAGTTTGAAAAGAACCAGCAGGGTAGTAGCTTTGTAATTATATCTAAAAGCAGTAGGTGGCAGCAAGATTGCCACTCTGCTACCATGTCTTTGCCCGGTTCCAAGCAGATGGTTACCATGGTTACCTCAGAAAACCAAATGGTTTCTCTACTTCTGTGCATTTCTCCTTAATTATTTTGTTATCCTGGAATTAAGGATCTGACCAGAATCAACTAATTTGTGGGTATAAATTTGATAGAACAAGACAGTCACATCTTTACCCTTGTATTCCGTCACTTCTAACTCAAAGACATGTATTGACCTTAAAATTAAGCCTAATACTGACCATATTCCTGTAATCCCATAAAATGCCCATGATTTTAGGTTTAGGTTTTATTGGCTAAGTGTCAGTTCACTGTGTTTTTGGAGGTTTTCTTACAATGAGGCCTAGTGATAGCTCTTGCCATAACTTACGAAACACACCTTATCAACCACCTGCCCTCCCTTATAGCACATCTCTCACCCAAATCTCTCACCACTCGCTGTTCCCAGAAGAACTCATCATTCACACTCACTCAGCCTAAAGACGAGAATCCCTGGTGTCCACTCCTTATTTAAAAAGCAGCTGTGCACCCGATAGTATCATCGGCATTCCAAACCTCGGTGATAAACATTCAGACTAAAGATGGCAAAGAAAGAGAAAATGGCGCTGCAATTCTTTAACAGGTGACAGGTTGATCCTGGTGGAGCACAAAACGGCCATCCTCTTCCTGGAGGGCTGGCAGTGGAGGCCATGCTGCCATGCCCATGGCAACCTGATCTGAGGTCACCATCTGGTTTAATTCTGAATGCGTCATGCCAAGCTCCATGTCCGCACAGGATGGACCCTGGATCAATACGTGTGTTATAGAGTCATCAGGTCAGGGTGTGAAAGTAAGATGAACAAAGCATTTACCAGGCAATGGGTCCCATGGCATCACTGTCCCTCATGGTCAAACATCTTTCCCTATTCTAAGGAGATGATGCCAAGTGTGGTCATACATTGTCTACCCCTTGAAGCCACAGTGCTCCTCACTACGGACAAATTCCACCTCTTGCATCATCTATTCCCATCCATGCTTTACTGTGTCCTTCTATTAGCCTTAGATTTGATCATTCACTACTGTAATCTGCTCTTCCCCCAATCTGCAGCCTGTATTTCCCAAATAAGTTCCAAACTCCACTTCCTAGGGAAGGGCTTCTCTTACCACCACATCTCTCCCCCTTGGTTTCTCTGGATGGATCCAACAGACTGACTGTAGCCCACTCACACGTTTGACAAAGCCAGACAGCTCTGGGTTAGAAATGCACAGACCCTTGACTGATGTCTGAACAGATTTCCAATTACATTGGCTTTTGCCCTCCAGACTGGCTGATGAAGAGTCATAGGACTGACCATGATTAACTCCCTGGAGTGCAGAGACATGACCCTCCTGACCGGGAATGCCCTGACTGGAAGTCTTGACCGTAGCCAATCTCCTGGACTGATATCGGAAGTTACTCTTGACTTATTGTGCAGAGACCCCCTGACTGATGCGTTCCTCAATGGACTTTGGTGAGATCTACTCCCCTAGGACTTTGACAGATTGTTGCCTGCTGGTCATACACGCAGTATGGAGAAAGTGAGGACTGCAGATGCTGCAGATCGGAGTCAAAAATTGTGGTGCTGGAAAGGCACAGCAGGTCAGACAGTATCCAAGGAGCAGCAGAGTTGATGTTTCAGGCATAAGCCCTTCATCAGGAATGTGACCATGTGACCATTCCTGAAGAAAGGCTTTTGCCCGAAACGTCGATTCTCTTGATCTTCGGATGCTGTCTGACCTGCTGTGCTTTTCCAGCACCACAATTTTTGACTCCGATCTGCAGCATCTGCAGTCCTCACTTTCTCCATACTGCGTGTACCTTTTGACTCTGCACATGCAATCTGTTTGCTGCATTAGTTGCTGTCACATGGTGCAGGTGTGAGATCGATGCTACTCTCTGCTGCACTTTAAGATGTCTGCCCTCTTGACTGAGGACTGCTGACCATCAAGGCAAGCTACACAGTTGTATGACTGCACTAACTGACATGGCAAAGCAAGGCAGGGCAGGGATGCTGTAGGTAAGAAAATAGGCATTGAGTGAGGGAGCACTAAGAGAGTAAGTGAGCATCCCTGTGATGCAGCCTGATCCAACCAGTTACCACAGGTACTTGTCCCATCTGCAGAATTCTTGCTGCAGCCATTCAAAGCCCGTTGCTGTTGTGTCTGCAATCAGGGCTGTGTTTCCTCAGTGTTCCTGAAGAAGGGCTTATGCCCGAAACGTCGGTTCTCCTGTTCCCTTGATGCTGCCTGACCTGCTGCGCTTTTCCAGCAACACATTTCCAGCTCTGATCTCCAGCATCTGCAGACCTCACTTTTTCCTCAGTGTTCTACAACTCTCAAATACTTTGGTACTAATAAAGTACTTTTGTAAATTGTATTCATTGCTATAAGATGACAGTCATGTACACAGTAAATTTCCACAACAGCAATTTGAAAATGGCCACATAATGTGTTTTTGGTAATGAATGGGGGTTAAAAAGACACCATATAGAAGAGCATTGCTCGCCTTCAAAAATAATGATATGGGATCATTACTGTCCACTTAAGCAGGCAGATATAGGTTTCAGTTAAATGTCGTATGCAAAAGATGATGCCTTTGACTGTGTTGCATTCCCTCAGTATTGAACTGCAGCAGCAGCTTTGACTTGGAGTAGAATTTGGAGTTGGAAATTTGAGAGTATTATCTCTTCAGCTGAGGCTGACTCTCCTTCATTTACATGGAGCCTTTCACAATATGAAAAAGACTCAACGAACGATATGGAGGTTCACTGTTACAATGTCAGAAAACAAGAAAGCTAATTTACACTCAGCGAGGTGATGTGGGTTTAGTGTTGCATAATGTCGCAAGAGACTCTGGAGGATTCTGTTTTGAAATAGTGTCGCAGAACAGTTAATGCCATCTATGTGGGTTTAATAATATCCTCCTGAGTGTCTGACAGTGCATCACTCCTACAGTTCTATACTGGAATGTCAATTCAGGCTTTGCACTTAAATTTCATATACATTGTGTGTATAAGAATCTGAAACAAAAACTGAAAAATCCATGAAATACTCATTTGGCAGTGTCTGTACAGAGAAAAAGAAAGGTAGGTGGCCTTTTGTCAGAACTCCTGACTTTATCTGACTCCTCCTTTGCTGGTCCTGTAAATAATTCACTTACAGTTCAGTCTCTGCTGATTTCAAAAGCAATTCTCTGCCCTTTGTATTGCAATTGCACTTTTCCACCCTATTCTCCATTTTGAGATGAAAAGAAGCTTTGTGCGAGTTGGAGCTTTGTGAAAAGAGATAATTTGAGATTTTTTTCGGGTAATGCTTACAGTGCCTTCCTAGACTCTGTCAGCTTTACCAATATTTATAATAGTTTTAATTTTGTTTTATTGGGATACAACTTTAGAGAAGTCTTTCAGTTGTAGGGAATCTGTTTTTAAACATCAACACAAAAAACATCCAAAGTGTATTCCTTTACATGAGTAGCATCATATACAAATGTCCTTTGCATCCTTTTGAAATATGACCAGAAGACTAGAAGATGAGTCTGCTCTGCCATTCAATGAGATCATGGTTGATCTGATAATCCACACTCCATTTTACTGCCTTTCCCTCATAATCCTTCATTCCCTTACTGTTTAAAAATCTATCTATGGTGATCTTGTATATTTTACAACCCAATCGCTACAGACCTCTGCTGTAAAGAAAATCCACAGATCCACTTACCTCTGAGAGGAGAAATTCCTCCTCATCTCTGACATAAATGGATGATCAATTATTTAGAGATTCTGCCTCTGGTCCAAGACTCACCCACAAGGGGAAAGAACATTACTGCGTTGATCCTGTTAAGTTCCTGAAGAATTTCATATTTTTCAATTACGTCACCTCTCATTCTTCTCAATTTCAATGAGTACAGGCCAAGTATACTCACCCTCTCCTCATAAAACAATATCTTCATACCCAGGATCAACCTTGTGAACCTTCTATGAACTACGTCCAATCTAATACGTAATTCCTTAGGTAAGGACCCAAAACTGTTCACAGTATTCCAGCTGTGGTCTGACTGGTGCCTTGTCTAGTTTTAGTAAGGCCTCCTATTTTATACTCTATTTCCTTTGAAATAAAGCCAGCATTCCATTTTCCTTCCCTATTACCAACTGAACTTGGATACTAACTGTTTTGTGATTCATGGATGAATCCATGATGAATTCAAATCTCTCTGTTCTGTAGCTTTCTACAATCTTTCTCCATTCATTAATTGTCAGCTCCTTTATTCTTCCTGCCAAAGTGCATAACCTTACATTGTTCCATATTATATTCCAACTGCCAATTTTTTGGCCCATTAGATTAACCCACCCATAACTCTCTGCAGATTCTGTGTCATTCTTACCACTTGCTTTTCCACTATATTTTTGTGTCAACCACAAACTTGGCTATGGTACTTTCACTTTCCTCATCCAAGTCATTAATACATATTGTAAATAATTCTGACCCCAGCACTGATCATTGTGGTACTTCACTAGTTACAGCCATATTAAAAATGCCCCCCTCATCTCAACTTTCTGTCTTCTATTTGTTAGCCAAGCTTCTATTCATGCCACTATATCAAATCCAACACTATGGGCTCTGATCATATTAGGTAACCTAATGTGTGGGACCTTATCAAATGCTTTTGGAAAATCCAAATATGTTACAATCATTATGTCCCCTTTGACTACACTGCAAACTGTCTCCTTGAGGAATTCTAATACGTTTGTCAGACATGATTTTCCTTTTGTGAAACCATACTGAATCTGCTTGATTATATTATGTATTTCTAAATACTCTACTATTACATCTTTTATAATTGACTCTAACATTTTCCCAATAACAGACATTCAGCCAACTGCCCTGTGGTTATCTTTTTCATTGCCTTCTTCACATTTCAGATAAAGGTGTTATGTTGGCAGTTTGCCAATCTTCTGGGACTTTTTCCGAATCTAAGGATTCTTGAAAGATTAATTGCAGTCCATCCACTATCTCCAAAACATTTCAGGTGAAAAAAATGCATTTAAAAAACCGAAAGATGGACAAATGATTTTGTGCATAGTTGACCAATACATATCATGACATAATACAGCTAACTGGAAAATTACGGGTCAAGGTGTTTAAAAATAATGATGTATAAATCCCTCTTAGATGATTGAGCAAACAAGTGACAGAAATCAGTGGCTGTTCTGTATTCCTCCTCATTGAGGGCTCTTAAGGCACAGTAGTAATGACCCTACCTTTGAACCAAGAGACCTTCATTCAAATCCTGTTTGTTCCAGCAATGTGTAATGATATTGTTGATTAGAAAGTATCTATTCCTCTTAATTATCTTCTCCATAACAGATATGGAAAGTAGGCTTATTAACAAACAAGTTGCTACTTCACTGTTGTTGCTTTGTGAATTATATTCATTGTTGGGATGCTTACATTGCTAGCAAGGTGAATATTCATTGTCCATTCCCACTTGCCCTTGAGCTGACTTCATGTATCTCTGAAGTTAGGTGGTTTCAATGCACCCACTGTGCTACTCAGAAGACAGTTCTGTGATTTTGACTCAGTGACAATGAAACTCCACATCAGGGTAGTAAGTTAGCCAGAGGAGGAGACCATGGTGATGTTCCATGTTGTCCTCCTCCTTTTTATGAGTAGAGGTCATGGGTTTTGAAAGAGCAGTCAGAGACAAGTTGCCTTCATGCACCTTTACAGTCCATGACCCTGTGCAATGTTGGTGGAGGGATTGAATGTTAAAGCTGGTGGATGGAGTATCAGTTAATTGGGTTTTTTTCCTAAATGAAGTTGAGTGTGTTCAGTGATGCTGAAACATCATGCGATATTCTATTACACGTTTCACTACTCTTACCTTGTAAACGGTGGACAGACTTTGGCGAGTTTGGCTAATGAAGTATTCATGACAGAATTCCCACCCTCCGACCTACACAGATAGTTATAGCATTTATGTGAGTCATTCAGTTTAATTTTGATAAATGGTAACTACCAGAATGATGATGGCAAGAAATTCAGTGATTGTACTGAATCTCAAATGGAGATGGTTTGGATATGGTCATTGCCTGGCACTTATGTGGTCTGAATTTTATTTGCAATTTGCTACAAGTCTGAAAGTTGTACTATTTCAGTAAATGAGAAGTTACTAATAATACTGAACAATAATGGAGCAATTATCAGCAATCATCCCCACTTCAAACATCATGTTTGAAGGAAATTCAGTGATGAAGCAGTTCAAGATGCTTGAGCCAAGAGCACTACCCCAAGGAACTCCTGTAGCAATGTCTTGGAGCTGATATGATTTACTTCCAACATTGAAAACTGTGCTCCTTTGTGCCAAATATCACTTTGAGTGAAAAACGTTCCCCCTTTCCAACTGAACTTCAATTTAGCTCAAGCTCCTTGATGTCACTCTCTGTCAAATACTTTATTAATTTTAAGGGCACTGACTCTCACTTGACTTCTGAAATTGGGCTTGTTTGTCTTATTTGAACCAAAGCTGTAGAGATATGGAGCCAAACCATGCTCTGGAGCAAAATTGAGTAGGTTCTTGCTGAGGAAGAGTTGTTGGATAACATTGTCAATAATATCTTCTTTCACTTTGCTGATGATTGTGGATAAGTGATTTACTGGAATAGATTTGTCTTGTTTTATTGGTGAACAAGACATAATAGGCAATTTTCCTCATTGCCTAGTAATTGTTAATGGAGAAAGTGAGGGCTGCAGATGCTGGAGATCAGAGCTGAAAATGTGTTGCTGGAAAAGCGCAGCAGGTCAGGCAGCATCCAAGGAACAGGAGAATCGACGTTTCGGGCATAAGCCCTTCTTCAGGAATCCAGGTAATACAGTTGGGATATTGTCAGGATCCATAGACTTTGCTATATCCAGTGTACTCAATGTCATGTGAAGTGGATCGAACTGGCTAAAAACTATGACACTGTGGACTTCTGAAGACTACTGTGGTGGTCACCAATCAACAGTCCTGGTTGAAAGTGCAAAGAAATGCTTTTGTCCTTTGCACTAATGTGCAATTTACAAATATATTTTCATCAACGGCTAACTATTTTGAATAACCTTTAGAACTAATGTTTCAAATCTAAACTATTCCTGCTTCGCTTCATGTTATTTGTTGAAAACATTTTTCTAATTTGAACAAATATTGTTCTGTATTCCTCCTGACCCTACTTAAGTACTGTCACACCCCTCTCCTGACTTCCTATGTGAACTCTTGCAACTGATTACTTCAGATTAGGAGATCATCGGAATTAAAACCCTTTAATAAGGCAACTGTAAATCCAACTGGCAGCCCCTGTCACCCTGTCAGCTATCACATGAATAATAGTGTTTATTAACTTGAAGCAAAGAATTACTAACTGTGCAGACTAATTTGATATGACCTTCTGAAATAATGTACAAAATTGCATGGAGGGAGTATGTTATTAAGAGTGGTTTACTCATATCATCTAATACAATCGTTTGCCTGAATCTACTTCAAGCCATTAAGGTCTCATTAAGATATTATTTAGAAGTATGGCTTCCTATTTAATTACTTTAATTTCATAGCCCACAGTGGAGATATGGCGGCTATTCATAATCCAGAGATTTCTATCTAATTAACCTTTTGTGTGTAATGTTTCAGCAAATTATATAGACGCCTCTTAAGCTCAGAAGAGGTCAGTAACTTCATTATTGAAATTAATTCACTTGCAATTATTAGGCCATTTGAATAACTGAAGACACTATTGCAAAATTTTCCATTCTGTCTTCCCCTTTCTCAGAAATGACTCCTAAAAGAACTAATATAAAAAAAGGGAAAGGAATATGCTAGATCAACAGCCTGAGCTATTCATATTTCATACCATAGCAGTGATTAAAATTTAAAGTCAATTAATCAATCTTGAATTATAAGGCTTCTTTGAATGGTGTTAACCATGACCAATTGTTGTAAAATCTTTCTGGTTTACTAATGTCCTTCAGGGAAGGAAATCTGTCACTGTACTTGGTCTGACCTGCATGTGACCCCAGACTCACAGCAGTTTGATTGACTCATAACATGAACTCTGAAATGGCCTCCTTAAGTCACTCAGAGAAAGTGAGGACTGCAGATGCTGGAGAGTCAGGCTCAAAATGTGTGGCGCTGGAAAAGCACAGCAGGTCAGGAAGCATTCAAGGAGCAGGAAAATCGATGTTTCGGACATAAGCCCTTCATCAGGAATGATTCGGAGATGCCGGTGTTGGACTGTGGTGTACAAAGTTAAAAATCACACAACACCAGGTTATAGTCCAACAGGTTTAATTGGAAGCACACTAGCTTTCGGAGCGACGCTCCTTCATCAGGTGATTGTGGAGGGCTCGATCGTAACACATAATTTATAGCAAAAATTTGCAGTGTGATGTAACTGAAATTATACATTGAAGAATTGATTGTCTGTTAAGCCTTTCATCTGTTAGAATACAGTGATAGTTTCACTTCTTTCATGTGTAAATCACAAAACCCTTTTTTCAAAGTTGCATTCTCGGGTTAGCTGTTAGCAATGATGATAGCTAGACAATATGTTGAAGGTGTTAGCCCCCTGTGTTCTCTGTCTATGACCTGATGTTTAGATTGATTCCAATCTAAAAAGTGAGATAACAGAGTTTTACATAAATTCATGCAGTTTTTGAGCTCAGAGTTCTACATGAATATATGTGGTTTTTGAGCAAAGTGCAATGTAACTCTGAAAGTACCAAAAAAATTCACCACACAAAATATATGTGTGCATGTGGGTCTTTGTCTGTGTGTGTGTGTGTGTGTCTGTCGGGTGGGGGTTGTGAGTGTGAGAAAGTGTGTGTGTAGTGAGTGCAGAGTGTCTTAAGTCTGTGAGGGGGTGCATGTGTGAGT
>NC_057736.1:36497668-36551290 GCF_004010195.1 Chiloscyllium plagiosum | reverse complement strand
CTCGATTGTAACACAGAATTTATAGCAAAAATTTGCAGTTGATTTACACATGAAAGAAGTGAAACTGTCACTGTATTCTAACAGATGAAAGGCTTAACAGACAATCAATTTTTCAATGTATAATTTCAGTTACATCACACTGCAAATTTTTGCTATAAATTCTGTGTTACAATCGAGCCCTCCACAATCACCTGATGAAGGAGCGTCACTCCGAAAGCTAGTGTGCTTCCAATTAAACCTGTTGGACTATAACCTGGTGTTGTGTGATTTTTAACTTCATCAGGAATGTCACTCATTATAACAAACCTCACACCAAGCTCTGTTTACCCTGCAAAGTCCTTCTTACTAACATAGAATTATAGAATTCCTACAGTCTGGAAACTGACCATTTGGCCAAACAAGTCCACACCGACCCATTTCCCTAAATAATGCACCTAACCTACACATCCCTGAGCACTGGGCAATTTAGCATGGTCAATTCACCTGACCTGCACATCTTTGGATTGTGGGAGAAAACCAGAGCACCCAGAGGAAACCCATGCAGACACAAGGAGAATGTGTAAACTCCACACAGTCGCCTGAGGCTGGAATTGATCCCTTGTTCCAAAATCAGGAGAGCTGTCCCACAGGCTAGTCACACAACACTATGACATAACCATACTTACTGTGTCAAGACTAATCGGTAATGTCCCATATACCACCATCACCATCCATGGCTATGTCCCATCCAACTGGGAAGACAAGATGTACAGGGATAGTGACAAAGTGGTACAGAGTTGGGAGAATGTTGCCTAGGAGTACTCAGCATTGACTCCGAGACCACATGAGGTCTTGTGGCATAAGATCAAGCACAAACCTCCTGCTGAATGTCACTGGATCATTGGTGAAAGTGTTTAGGATAGACCAGCTTCTTTGCAAAACGTATCCATTTTCAACAGAAGTTGCCCCTTCCGAAGAAAGGGGTGCCCTGTCTCCCTAACCATTAAGTTCTCCTTGACATTGAGTAGGAACTGTAAATTGTGGATAGTTGCACATTGAAGAGCATTCCACCCAGACCTTTGCCCTATGGCTAACCCTACATAGCCAGCACATTATGGTCAATTTAGCATGGCCAGTTGATCTAACCTGAACAGCTTTGCACTGTGGAGGAAACCCACACAGACATGGGGAGAACATGCAACCTCCACATAGTTACCCGAGGCCGGAATCGAACCCGGGGTCTCTGGAGCTGTGAGGTAGCAGTGCTAACCACTGAGCCAATTTCTTCTTTCTGGCCTTATATGCTCAACACTGCATAGATCTGTCATAGTGCCTTGAATATTGCTCCCAGTCAATGCCCTGATCCTCATTCTCACAGGTCAATTGATAACATTAAAGGTTACACAAAGCATAAAGTGAAGCCCAAAGGTTCTGTATCTAGTACATATATCTGAATGTATCTGCATTTGAAACAAAACTGATAAACTGATGGTGCAAGTAGAAATAAAGAAGCATGATCTAATAGCCATTCCAGAAGCAGGGCAGCAGAATGATACAGCTTAGGACCTGAAGATTAATGGGCACAGGACACATAAAAGGACAGATTTCAGAAGAAATTTACCAGGTTGTTGCTGGGAATGGAGGGTTTGAGTTATGAGGAGAGATTGATAGGCTGGGACCTTTTTTCACTGGAGCGTAGTGGTATCAATAAGGTGAATGACAGGTGTCTTTTCCTTGGGATGAGGGATTTCAAGTTTAGGAGGCATATTTTTAAGGTGAGAGTGGAAAGATTTAAAAAAGACATGAGGGGCAGTTTTTTTTTTCATGGAGAGTGGTTTGTGTGTGGAATGAACTTCCAGAGGAAGTGATGGATGCAGGTAGAGTTACAATTTTTAAAAGACATTCAGATAAGTTCATGAATAAGAAATGGTTGGAGGGCTATGGGCCAAGTACAGGTAGGTGCGACTAGTTTAGTTTGGTATTATGGTCGGCATGGACTGATTGGACTGAAGCGTTTGTTTTTGTGGCTGTATGACTCTATGACTGGTCTCAATTTTCAATTTCTTCTGCCTCCAGGACATCCCTCTTTTTTTCAGCTCCAGCTATGGAAGGCACAAGTTTTGGGCTTTACTACAAGGCTTTACTGAAACTGTGTCAGCATCAAAACTTCATCTTAAGGAAGTTTGCTCCATTATGGCTGTGATGGAAGCATAGACAGCATGGTATATTAATGCTATGAACACTGAGGATTTCATAAAGGTATCAGCAGACATGTTTAGAGAGGTTACCATTTGTTTCCCCGCAGTTATCTCTTTATCATCATAGAATTCCCACACTGTGGAAACAGGCCATTCAGCCCATCAAGTCCACACCAACCCTCTGAAGATTATCCCCCTCAGAGCCACCCTAGCCCTGTAACTCTGCATTTCTCATGGCTAATCCACATAGCCTGCATATCCCTGGACACTATGGGCAATATAGCATCCTAATCTGCACACCTTTAGAATGTGGGAGCAAACTGGAGCATACCCACACAGACATGGGGAGGATGTGTAAACTCCACATAGGCTGTTGCCCGAGACTGGAATCGAACCCGGGTCCTTGATGCTTTGAGCCAGTTGTGCAAGCCATTGAGCCACTGTGCTGTCCTGCACTGAGTGACCATGCCCCCTTGGTTTGAGGGCCTTGGAAAGAGGCAGGTACCTGGGTGTTCTCC
The DNA here is from genome assembly GCF_004010195.1 of Chiloscyllium plagiosum. NCBI lineage: Eukaryota > Metazoa > Chordata > Chondrichthyes > Orectolobiformes > Hemiscylliidae > Chiloscyllium > Chiloscyllium plagiosum. The sequence goes on along the minus strand of NC_057736.1, from coordinate 36,548,595 downwards.
AATATGCACATATTGTGGCAGTCCCCAGAATATATGGTGCACATATCCAAAATCTAGCTTTGATGGTAACAGATAAACTAATGGAGGTGAAGCCTTTTTAGTTGATGAATTCTGCAGATTGGTAACAGAAAAATCTCAAAGCAAGTGAAGCGCAGATTATGGTGCTCTGCACCTAGGAGGCAGGGAAACGATATTTGAGAAAGCCACTGCCTGGGCTATTTGACCATCCTTGTTAAGGGAAAGGATATGGATAGTTGTAATCTGGAGAAAGTGAGATCGGTGCCACCCTGGATGCATTCATGTGTCCAGGATTGGGAGAAGCAGACAGTGTCCCTTAGGCAGTGAGTTATAACTGTGTGCATGTGCCCCAAATCTGTGGGAAATGTAAGAAATAGAACAGTAACATTACTGCCAAAACCCTATATCAATCACTTTGAAATTACATGGCATCTCCTGACACAGTTTAGTATGGTGATTTTGCAAGGAAGCCATTGTCATTTCTCTATAACAACCTCTAAGCTACATACCCTTATCCAATTGATTGGTGCAGAAACAAAGTTGAAGATGTGTTGCTGGAAAAGCGCAGCAGGTCAGGCAGCATCCAGGGAACAGGAGAATCGACGTTTCGGGCATAAGCCCTTCTTCAGAAACAAAGTGCTCGTGCTACCAGGAGGGAGTAAACTTCAGACAATTATCGACCATGGTAGCATCCTCTTTCAAAAAATAGCCATCCTTGAACATTATATACACGCTCTTGCAAACTTACAGTTAGGTGTGTGAATGTCTTCTAGTACCAGGAAGACGATGCGATGCACAAATGACAAACCCAAGTAAGATTCTTACATTCATGTCTGTATGGATTTGCTTAATTGACGTGAAAAGGTGGCAACTAATGTGAAGTAAGTGATGGTTATGATTGATTGAGGCCACATTACTTTATCTTAATTCTTGCAGAAAGAATGATTTGCCAACGAACTGCAACATGCTCCCACGTGGGTCACATTACTGAGTGAATAGATGCAAGATTAATGCAATTACCCCTTGCAGATCCTCATAATCAATTAATTATACTCTGCCCAAAGAAATGTACTGTAACTGCCTGCTCCGCATTCTGGTGGCAGCCAATTTAGCTGGTTATTGTGCAGCTCAGTTTGGTGTGAAGCTGGCAAGCTACCACGTCCAGGGTAGTAGGTCTCAGGCTCCATTTTGGATGAACAATATTCTGCTGATCCGGCATGATTCCTTTCATACTGCATTCTCTATACCCCCAATGTCCTTTCAGCCTCTCTCCACTTCCCTTCAGTCCCTTTATATTAGTGTTAATGTTCTCAGTTTATCTCCTTAAGCCCAAGGCTTTATGAGTTGCCATACCCTTGATGGCTTTATATTCTGCTGTTCTGAGGCCAGAGTCACATAGGACACCTCCCCTCCACCAAACCTATTGCATCCTATCCTCTATGAATTCTCACCTTTCTACTTTGAAATGTCCCCTTTCACTTTAATAATTCTCTCAGCAACCTGGTCCAATTAACCCAATCCCTAGACTTCAGCTTCTGACTTTCATTAGGAATCCTTGGTCTGCCTATCACAAGTCTCCTGACTATTAATGCCTAAACCCCCAGGATTGATGTGTCCCATTCCCTGGATTAATTTGGTCACAGCACAGCACAGCACCTGGATGGTTGTCTCCACAGCACGCTGATTAATCTGCCCATCATCCTGGTTGTGCTTGACCTGCAGAAGTCACCAGGGCTAAATCACATGGTTGCATCTCCAGACTCTGATTGGAACTGGCACCTGACTGACTGGTCAAGCCCATGGGATGAGATTGGACGATCTCCTTGACAGACCGCGATGGCACACTGGCCCCATTATCTCCCGTAAGGACTGATTTCCTTTGACTTTCAGATATTTGGTTGAAGCCCATGCAGTGTGTCTGCCATGTAAGCTGCTGGCACATGATGGCAGCGAGACATTGACATAATGCAGTGGCATTCAGCAACATTCCTCGACTGTACAGTGAACAGTAACAGTGACAAACTGCTTGCCTCCCTCTCTGTGCTAAACAGCAATGCAAGCCAGAGAGCCTGGCAGGCTCCAAGTAAGCACAAAGTGAGCAAGTGTGGAAAGTAAGCTAAAAGGCAGAAAATATATCCTATGTAGATATTTAAAAATGTATATCACTGTGAGCAAAATAACCCAGCTGAAGTATGGAAGTGAGAAAGTATCAATGAGGTCCTGAAGGGCTGAACTTGTCTGTGAGTTGTTCTGCAAGCAAACCTGAGAAGCTGGTAGTTTGATGATGCCCACTTACATTAACACTGGGTGGGAGAGAACAATGCCCATGGAACATGCAGGAAAATGATGGTGAAGACAGAGCTGCACAAAGGCCCTGGGGGAGCAAGTGGCAATCTGTGTATGCCAGACAATCACTCTGACTTTCGCCTTGTGGATTGGCACCGTCTAATTTCCCAGGGAAGGGTGCAGGAACTGTAGTGCGATAAGCTCATCCTGAGATGCAAATGCATGGAAATAAGGTAGTCACTGCTCATGAGCAAGATTAAATCCTAAGGGCCGAATTGGAACTATTTTCTCAGCATCTCATTTTTCCATTTTGTCTTCGATTCCCAACTTTCTCGCCAGAGGACTCATCGCCCAAGGCAGTGGCAAGTTCCACCCTCCAGTTCTGACATGTATGTAAGAATTTCCTGTACAGCCAAAATTGGGACTTATGCTCAAGGGTGCACCTCTCCTGTTGAAATCAATTTGTGTCCAAATATCCTGCCAAGCTATAAACATATGACATAATGTAAAAATCAGCATAAACACATGAAAATAATTGGGGCCAAATGAAACTAGTGAATGCAGACCTTCTGTAAATCTGAAAATTAAAATTTCAAGCTTTCAAAACATTATTCATGTACAATAGGCCCAGCATGGTTAAGAACCTACAGTCACAGAAACTTTTCAATTTTTAATGTGACTCATACAGCTCCCATAAATATGCATTCATAGAAACAGAAAATAAACCACAGATCTCGGTGGGAATAAAAAAAACTTTAAGAATAATTTTACATGCGTTTTGAAACACTTTCATTGTTGGAAAGTTGCTAATGGTCCTCTTCAGTTCAGGAGTGAAGCCATTATAATAAACCAATGAGGGTGGCATGGTGGCTCAGTGGTTAGCACTGCTATTTTACAGCTCCAGGGACCCAGGTTCAATTCCAGCCTTAGGTGACTGTCTGTATGGGGTTTGCACATTCTCCCTGTGTCTGTGTGGGTTTCCTTTGAGTGCTCCAATTTTCTCCCGCAGTCCAAAGATGTGCAGGTTAGGTGAATTGGCCATGCTAAATTGCCCATAATGTTCAGGGTTGTGTAGGTTAGGTGCATCAGTCAGGGGAAATGTAGAGGAATAGGGTAGGGGAATGGGTCTGGGTGGGTTACTCTTTGGATTATCAGTGTGGACTTACTGGGCCAAATGGCCTATTCCCACACTGTAGGGACTCTATAATTTGGACACAGAATCAAGAAACATGTGTGAAAAACTGAGAAAGGCCAAGCATGACCTTTGCAGCAGCTGAGCTTCCAGCATCCTTTTTGTGCCATGCTCAATACCACACGATCCTGAGTGCAAATCCCTGTGATATACATTGGAAGCACTTGATGATGATGTTAAAATGTGAGTATCCCATTCTCTATTTTGTGACGTGCAAAAGGGGCTTGCAAGAACAGAGCCTAGACAACCAAGAACAAAAAGAAGCAAAGCATGTCAGTACAATGAGAAAAACTGTTCTATTCAAGTCTGAAAGGGTTAATACTGGGGTCTGCCATAATTAATGTCATGGCCTAGTGGTATTATTGCTGGACTGTTAATCCAGAGACCCAGATAATGTTCTGGGGGCCTGGGTTTGAATCCCACCATTGGCTCAGGGTGGAATTTGAATTCAATAAATATTTGGAATTAAAAGTCTAATGGTGGTCAGGAAGCCATTGTTGATTGTTGGGAGAAAACTCATCTGGTTCACTAGTGTTCTTTAGGGAAGGAAACTGCCTTCCTTACCTGGTCTGGTCGACATGTAACTCCAGACCCACAGCAATGTGGTTGACTCCTAATTTCCTTCTGGCAATTAGGGGTGGGCAATAAATGTTGGTCTAGCCAGTGATGCCCTATCCCATGAATAAATGAAAAAAAGAGCAACTCACTATAAAAGTATCACATGGACTTGTGGGCAGAACAGCTTTGGATCCCAAAGGACAGACAGATGGTCCTTTGGTTTCAAAGGAAGCATTGATATGTTAATTAATTGCATCTAAGTTTATTATTGCCATGCACTCAGTGCTAACGTAAGGATACCAGAAAACAGTTTCCACCGGCAGGAGTATATGTTTATGCAATTGGCAGCATCCACCTGTTAACAAATGGCATTATACCATGTACGAAGAATGGTTATGAATAATAATCATAGGAAAATTGGCATGCGGGGAGTATGACAGTGTCTTACAGATAGGACATTATGCCAAAGTACTGCCAGTCATCTTAGGTGGATGTGAGTAATCTCATTATACTCTTCCAAGAAGGTCAGAGAGGTATCCCAATTTCCAGGTCCACATATATCCCTTGACCAATGTCTAAAACAGGAGTTAGCCATTGATTTTGACGCTGTTTGTGCGAACTTGGTGCGGACAAATTGGCTGCTCTAATTCCGACATTAAAAGTGTGGCTATGCTTCAAAAGTATTTCATTGGATGTAAAGAACTTTGAAGGTGCCATAAAAATGTTAATCCTTGTTCTACTTTCCACTCAATTCATTATTGATTAGAAGATTTGCCTTGCGCATAATAAATTCCGGATTCTATATTGTAGTAAAAATAATAGAATTCATACTTTGACATGAATCTCTGTTGTGACTTGACTTTAATCCAAAGTAACAGGCTGACAGAAGTAAGCAACCGTTCCAATTTCTACTCATTTAAATCAGTGCAAAGAACTGCTCAACCAGATATTTGAGTCAAAGTAGGAAAGTCAATAGAAATCAAAAATTAGAACAAGTCTGTGTATCTTGTCAGGTCATTTTCAGGAAATAAATAACTTTTAGTTTCAATTCTTTGCTCACAGGAGTATAATAACTTTGAAATTTATCTTAAAATGTCATGTATAAGCACTATTATGAAAAATGAATATCTCATCTTGGATTTGGAAGCCTTCTGACTGAAAAGTTAGTTCTTAAGTTGTAAAGTATAGACAAGTATCATATATATATATATATTCAATGGATGTCAATGAAAGCAGTTGATGTGGTGTATTTGGATTTCAGTAAAGCGTTTGATAATGTTCCCCACAGTATTTAGTGCAGAAAATATGGAGGCATGGGATTGAGGGGGAATTAGCTGTTTGGATCAGAAATTGGCTAGCTGTAAGAAGACAGAGGGTGGTGGTTGATGGGGAATGTTCATCCTCGAGTTCAGTTACTAGTGGTGAACCACAAAGATCTGTTTTGGGGTCGCTGCTGTTTGTCATTGTTATAAATGACAATGGATGAGGGTGTAGAAGGATGGGTTAGTAAATTTGTGGATGACACTAAAGTCGGTGGAATTGTGGACAGTGCAGAAGGATGTTGCAGGTTACAGAGGGACATTGATTAACTGCAGAGCTGGGCTGAGTGGTGGCAAATGGAGTTTAATGCGGAAAAGTGTGAGGTGATTCACTTTGGAAGGAGTAACAAGAATTCAGAATACTGGGCTAATGGTAAGATTCTTGGTAGTGTGGATGAGCAGAGAGATCTCGGTGTCCATATGCACAGATCCCTGGAAGTTGCCACCCAGGCTAATATGGTTATTCAGGTGTGTTAGCTTTCTTTGCTAGAGGGATTGAGTTTTGGAACCATGAGGTCATGTTGTAGCTGTACAAAACTCTGGTGCAGCTGCACTTGTAGTATTGCATACATTTCTGGTCACTGCATCATAGGAAGGATGTGGAAGCATTGGAAAGGGTGCAGAGGAGATTTATCAGGATGTTGCCTTGTATTGAGGGAAGATCTTATGAGGAAAGGCTGAGGGACTTGAGGCTGTTTTCATTAGAGAGAAGAGGTTAAGAGATGGCTTAATAGAGCCATACAAGATGATCAGTGGATTAGATAGGGTGGGCAGTGAGAGCCTTTCTCCTCCGATAATGATGGCTAGTATGAGGGAACATAGCCTTAAATTGAGGAGTGATAGATATAAGACATATGTCAGAGGTAGGTTCTTTACTCAGAGAGTGGTAGGGGCATGGGACACCCTGGCTGCAACAGTAGTGAACATGGCAACGTTAAGGACACTTAAATGGTCATTGGATAAACATATGGATGTGAATGGGATAGTGTGGTTAGATGGGCTTCAGATTGGTTTCACAGGTCGGTGCAACATTGAGGGCTGAAGGGTCTGTACTGCACTGTAATGTTCTAAGTTCTATGATGATTCTCATAGCTGTAATTTGCCCATAGTAAATGATATGTGCCTACAAAGATAATCTTAGTTGTCTCACAGCAAACAAATGTTGATCTGTCAGAGCCTATGGCTCAGGATACAAATGATAAAACAAATATAAACTGACACATTAAAAATAACAAAATTGATACAGAATTTCACCTTGTTATTGAACTCTTAGAAACAAAAATCATAAAATTGTAACACAGTGATGTTGAAATTAAATCAACATCTGTACCACAAAGGTTCGTCTATTTCTCATTCTGGGTTGCATAGAGTTTAGCAAGAGTAACTTAAGATTCAGTGCAATCCAGCCAATTATATATCTCTGTCTGGAAATGGGGCTATCAACCAAGCCTGTAACTACGAAGAGTCTATGTGCAGCACTGCCAGGTGCGAGTGAATGGCTAAGTCAGCTCAAGGCATGGAGCTCAGAGGTTCAATCAACAATCAAAAGATGGAAAGGGCTCTTGGCTGGCTTTTATGAAGAACAAAGCCAGTTCTGATATCCTTGTCAATAGAACTTTCAATGGTCTTTTGTTGCAGGCATCCAGGACTGAAATGATTACTTCTCACCAGCCTCATCATAATGCACAGTAACTCCCACAGGTATTTCTCGTCACAAATAAAGAATGTAGATTCTCGCTCAGTTCAATGAGAAGTTAACTAAATCGCAGCATCAGATGTTTGCAATATGAGGATAAATTCACTGATCCCACTTTCTTAATGGGAGCCACACTTAAAATGATAAGAATTTCCTGATCTGCATTTCTTTCTGGGAACACAGGGTCAAATAGCCTAATGTAAAGAAACTTTTTACAATTGTATTTCTACCAGATTTCCTGGTCAGAGTGACATGCATTGATTGTGATGATGAGTGAATAGATGAAGGTACTGGGTGAACACTGGCCTTTCATCTTTGTGTTGTGAGGTTCATTCATCCTAGTTGAAATAATCAATTTCTGGCTATTAGGAGTCTTGCATTAATTCCCTAATTTACGGGCACCCAGTGAAAATGTTTGGTATAAATTGGAAATTTCATTGGGACAACACCTTGATAGTTGAGGTAACAAATGGAAAATTGATGTATTGGTTCCTGACCCCTTTGCCACTTAAATTTAACACTATTCCCTTTTACTGAGTAATATCCTGGAAGCCTCCTAAAGTATTTCCTACTCTCTTGCGCCTTTCTAGTAAATAGTCAACAATTTAACTTCTGCCATTCTTACAGCACCAAAATACTGAAATTATCCTTGCCAAAATCATCAGTGATGGCCTGATTGGCTCTATATTTTAAAATTTTACCTGCTCATCTTCACAGCCTTTCCGTAGCTTTTAGTACAGTTGATCACATCACCCGATGTTTCTCGACTTGGACAATTGCAAGGGCTCCAGTGCTACTCATATCAGCCTCATGTTTCACCACACCTTCCACACCACGCCTGACTGTGGACCAATCTGAAGTACTAATCTGAGAGGTTTGATGCCTTCGTGAACAGAGTATCCAGTCAACTTTCTCCCTCCTTATCACACTGAGGTGTCTGAAGCTCAGACTTTAGATCTGAGTGAAGTTCCTTGATCTGAAAGCACTTACTGGAAATGTACTGATCACATTAGCTTCCACCAGCTAACACTCCAACTGCAACACATAATATGTCATCTCCATTCTATTGTGTTTAACTAATTAGTGCTTCAATTTTTGAAATATCACTTCGTGGAATGAGCTGCCAGAGGAAGTGGTGGAGGCTGCTCAATTACAACATTTAAAAGGCATCAGGGTGGAGAAATAAATAGGAACGATTTGGAGTGATATGAGCCAAATGCTGGCAAATGGGACTAGATTAATTTAGGATAGCTGATCGTCATGAACATATTGAACTGAAGGGTCTGTCTCCCTGTTGCATGTGACTGCGGTTATTTGTACTTCTTTGAAATAGTTTGACTGGTTAAGCGACATATTTAATACCATATTTAGACCTTCTTGATCATAGTTGAAATTGCCATAGTTTGAAAGAAAGTTTGTTACACAAAACTCACCAAACAATTATCTAACTGCTCACCTAATAAATGCCTTTAGATATCAGGCCTTGTTCTGTGTCACACCATCTGTCAGGCCACCCATAATACTGGAAAAAGTGAGGACTGCAGATCCTGGAGATCAGAGCTGGAAAATGTGTTGCTGGAAAAGCGCAGCAGGTCAGGCAGCATCCAAGGAGCAGGAGAATCGACGTTTCGGGCATAAGCCCTTCTTCAGGAATGAGGAGGGTGTGCCAAGCAGGCTAAGATAAAAGGTAAAGAGGAGGGACTTGGGGGAGGTACTTTGGGAATGCGATAGGTGGAAGGAGGTGAAGGTGAGGGTGATAGGCCGGAGAGGGGGTGGGGGCGGTGAGATCGGGAAGAAGATTACAGGTCAAGAAGGCGGTGCTGAGTCCGAGGGTTGGGACTGAGATAAGGTGGGGGGAGGGGAAATGAGGAAGCTGGAGAAATCTGCATTCATCCCTTGTGGTTGGAGGGTTCCTAGGCGAAGGATGAGGCACTCTTCCTCCAGGCGTCGTGTTGCCATGGTCTGGTGATGGAAGAGGCCAAGGACCTGCATTTCCTTGGCGGAGTGGGAGGGGGAGTTAAAGTGTTCAGCCACGGGGCGGTTGGGTTGGTTTGTGCGAGTGTCCCAGAGGTGTTCTCTGAAACGTTCCACAAATAGAGGAGGCCACATTGGGTGCAGCAGGTGCAGTAAATGATGTGCGTGGAGGTGCAGGTGAATTTGTGACAGATATGGAAGGATCCCTTGGGGCCTTGGAGGGAAGTTGAAACTTTATTGCTGGAACAGCACAGCAGGTCAGGCAGCATCCAGGGAACAGGAGATTCGACGTTTCGGGCACAGGCCCTTCTTCAGGAAGTAAGGGGGGAGGTGTGGACGCACGTTTTGCATTTCTTATGGTTGCAGGGGAAGGTGCCGGGAGTGGAGGTTGGGTTGGTGGGGGGTGTGGACCTGACGAGAGAGTTGTGGAGGGAATGGTCTTTCCGGAACCTGATAGGGGAGGGGAGGGAAATATATCCCTGGTGGTGGGGTCCATTTGGAGGTGGTGGTAATGACGAAAGATGATACAATGTATCTGGAGGTTGGTGGAGTGGTAGGTGAGGACCAGTGGGATTCTGTCATGGTACAATTGGAGGAGCGGGGTTCAAGGACAGAGGAGTGGGAAGTGGAGGCGATACGGTGGAGAGCATCGTCAACCACGTCTGAGGGGAAATTGCGGTCTTTGAAGAAGGAGGCTATCTGGGTTGTTCGGTATTGGAATTGGTCCTCCAGGGAGCAGATGCGGCGAAGGAATTGGGAATATGGGATGGCGTTTTTACAGGAGCAGGGTGGGAGGAGGTGTAATCTAGGTAGCTGTGGGAGTTGGTCGGTTTACAGTAAATGTCCGTGTTGAGTTGGTCACCCGAGATAGAAATGGAGAGGTCTAGGAAGGGGAGGGAGGAGTCTGAGACGGTCCAGGTAAATTTGAGGTTGGGGTGGAAGGTGTTAGTAAAGTGGTTGAACTGTTCAACCTCCTCATGGGAGCACGAGGTAGCGCCGATACAATCATCGATGTAGCGGAGGAAAAGGTGGGGGCTGGTGCCAGTGTATCTGCGGAAGATGGACTGTTCCACATATCCGACGAAGAGGCAGGCATAGCTGGGGCCCATGCGGGTGCCCATGGCTACTCCTTTGGTTTGGAGGAAGTGAGAGGAGTGGAAAGAGAAGTTGTTCTGAGTGAGGACCAGTTCAGTCAGTCGAAGGAGGGTGTCAGTGGAAGGGTACTGGTTGGGTCGGCAGGAAAGGAAGAAGCAGAAGGCTTTGAGTCCTTCGTGATGGGGGATGGAGGTGTATAGGGACTGGATGTCCATGGTGAAGATAAGGCGTTGGGGGCCGGGGAAGCGAAAATCATGGAGGAGGTGGAGGGCCTGGTTGGTGTCCCAAACATAGGTGGGGAGTTCTTGGACTAAGGGGGACAGGACCGTGTCGAGATATGCAGAGATGAGTTCGGTGAACACCTCTGGGACACCCGCACCAACCAACCCAACCGCCCCGTGGCTGAACACTTTAACTCCCCCTCCCACTCCGCCAAGGACATGCAGGTCCTTGGCCTCCTCCATCGCCAGACCATGACAACATGACGCCTGGAGGAAGAGTGCCTCATCTTCCACCTAGGAACCCTCCAACCACAAGGGATGAATGCAGATTTCTCCAGCTTCCACATTTCCCCTCCCCCCACTTATCTCAATCCCAACCCTCGGACTCAGCACCGCCTTCTTGACCTGCAATCTTCTTCTCAACCTCTCCGCCCCCACCACCTCTCCGGTCTATCACCAGCAGAGTTCGGATCCGAACAGGACAAACAGTACAGACTACAGATTCAAAAACACCAGCAACAGTTCTCCTTCAAGATCCTCCGCTCCACGCTTGCAGCAATGCGCCGGCACTTAACCTCCTTCCACCTATCGCATTCCCAATGCCCCTCCCCCAAGTCCCTCCTCCCTACCTTTTATCTTAGCCTGCTTGGCACACCTTCCTCATTCCTGAAGAAGGGCTTATGCCCGAAAAGTCGATTCTCCTGCTCCTTGGATGCTGCCTGACCTGCTGCGCTTTTCCAGCAACACATTTTTCAGCACCCATAATATTTAAAACAACCACCTCTTCTATAATTGCTACAAATTTCCTAATTACTGCAATTAAACATAGAAGCTGACCTCTTTGCCACTTACTCCCTTTATGCAAGTTTATTGTTGTCCTTACTTTAATATAATACCACCTTTGACTTACTGTACTCGCTATGTTATATCCAACTTTCTTTATACAGCTTCTATGCTGTTGCTGCAAATAGGATATAGCACTTGTTGGTAAATGATAGACATTTAAAATGGTTCTTTCGTGTTTCTGACTTGACTGAAGACTCAGTACCTAGAAATGAAGAACTTTCTTTAATATCCCCTCAAATAAAATACTTTCCAAAATGCTTCATTTCAATAATGCGGAGGTGCCAGTGCTGGACCTTATTTCATTTCAATGAAGTTTTCAGAAGTGTCGTCACTTTGATGTGAGAAACACAGCACCCATTTTTTTTCACAGCAAGTTCTTACATTCAGAAGGTGAAAACAATAAACAGATAGTAAAAGCATTTAGCTGGGGGTGAGCCAGTATGTCAGCTACCCATCCAGCTTTCTTGGACTAATGGATCTTGTGCAGCCAACTAAAACACTGAGACAGTAATTTAATGTAGAGGCATGGAGTTATAGAGTCCTAAAGCACAGAGATAGGCCCTTTGTTCCAAATTGGTCAATGCCCAACAGAAATATCCATCAATGCTAACCCAATTTTCCTGCCCTTGGCCCATATTCTTCTAATTGTTTCCTTTCTATATATTTGTCCAAATTTATTTTAAATTTTATTAAGGTACCGACCTCAAGTATTTCAGCTGGCAGTTTGTTCCATATGCATACCACCCTCTGTGTAAAAAACATTGCCCCTCAGGTTCCCTTTTATTCTTTCCCCTCTAATCTTAAACTGATGCCCACTAGTCCTCAATTCCCCAACCTGGGAAAAAGACTGTGTGCATTCACCCGATCCATGCCTGCCATAATCATATACACCTCTATAAGGTCACTCCTCAGTCTCCTACTCTCCAAAGAAAGAAGGCCCAGCTTGTCCAACCTCCCCCTATAACTTAGACAATTGAATCCTGGCAATGTCCTTGCAAATTTCATCTGCTCTCTTTCCAGGTTAATAGCATCCTTCCTATAACAAGATCACCAAAACTGAACACAGTGCTCCAAGTGTGACCTCATCAACATCTTGGATAACTCCAACACAACTTCCTAACTTTGCTACTCAGTGCCCTGACTGATGAAGGCCTGGGAGCCAATTGCTTTCTTCACTGCCCTGTCTACCTCATCACATCTGATCTGAAGGACAGCGGCTTTGACAATGCATATTATTTCCCTTCTGAACCCTCCTTTATGAATACATTGACCCAGCAATCTAACAGATTTACACAGGTCCTTGAGTTGAGTTTCAATCACTCATAGTCAAAAGTACAATCAATTGAGCCGAGGGTAAAATCAGTACAATTGCGAATTAAGCAACTGTATGGGAAGGTTTCCTCATTTCCCCACCCCTCACCTAATCCCAGTCTCAAGTCTCCAACTCGGCACCACCCTCTTCACCTGTCCATTGTCTTTCCCATCTATCTGCTCCACCCTCTCTGACCTATCACCTCATCCCCCACCTTCATCTACCAATTGCATTTTCAGCTACCTTTCTCCCGGCCCCACCCCCCTCCCATTTATCTCTCAGCACCCCCCCCAGCCCACAAGCCTTATTCCTGATGAAGGGCTTATACCCGAAACGATGAATTTCCTGCTCATCGGATGCTGCCTGACCTGCTGTACTTTTCCAGTACCACGCTCTTGACAAAGAAAAACACCAATTTGTATCCATTCTTCAATCTTCTCAGTATGGCAAGTTAAGTCAATAAGCCACAACCCTCCTTTCAATGTCCATTTAATTAGCATCATACTCAAGATACACGAGGATATTAATGCTACATCTAACCCTGAGCAAAAACATCAGTAAGCTTGAAGCAATGATAATTCTATAGCTTAGTACATCCCAAAATTATTTCCAATCAACAGTGTTGTTGAAGTGCAATCACTGTTGTAATGTGGTGAATATTGCAGCCAAGCATTTGAAAACAGGTAAGTCTCACAACAGCAATAAGCAAAATAATCAACTATTTGTGGTGGGGGGATGTTAATCATGGAATTAAGTACGATCCACTGACAAGGGGAAAACAATTTCCTGTAGTTTTGTTGGCACGCTTTATATCAATATGAATTTGCAGGCAAGGCCTTGGTTTGTCATCACATCAGCGTTTCACTTTCCCAGCAGTGCATTCAGGCGTCAGCCTAGATTTTGTGCTCAGATTTCTAGATTTTTTTCTTGAACCCATAACCTTCTGACTCAGAATGAAAACATCACATTGAACCTCAAGAGAATTTAGAGGAGAAAAAAGTGCCTGCCATTTATTGATTACTTCTATGTAGTTCTCAAGTTTTGGATAAAAATAGTTTTAATGAGCATATTTATTTGTGTTCGTTACATGCAGAATGTGAGGAGAACTTAATCACTACCTTGGAGTCTGACCTGCAGTACAAGGTTTTAAAAATAAACTAAATTGTTAGGTTTTGTTGCAGTTGGTTAATTAGTTAGAAGATCTTTCATTTTGTAATAGGACAACATAATTGAATGTAAAATTAGTTTTTCAGGTGTATTCTTGATGAAGGGCTTATGCCCGAAATGTCGATTCTCCTGCTCCTCAGATGCTCCCTGACCTACTGTGCTTTTCCAGCACTACATTTTTTGAATCTATTTCAGGTGTATGAAAACCAAAGGACGTTTGTTAGCAATAAGCAGCTAAAGGAACAAATAATAGGAATTTCCTATGTTAGAAATTGGAACAACTCAAACAATTGACGAAATAAATATGTAAAGCTTGGTAAACATAATTTTGTACTGTCCCATTCAATTGTTATGAAGGAATTGAGTAAAAATTGCATTTTCTTCAATGCATTTATATTGTTTCTTACATTCCCTAACTTCAAGCTGTTCATAGAGTTCGGGATTTCTCAAAGTAATCTTAATCCATGCATAGAACAGAAACATGAGTAAAGCAATAAAGGTCTCTTATGAATTGGACCACATTAGATGCACTTTGTGAGGTTGTGTGGTTTTGAGACTGCAAATAGCCTCTATATATATCAGGCTGCATAAGACACATCTATAAAATTCTTCTGTCCCATAGTCAAGGATGGTAAAATATTATACTGTTAGAAAATTATATTCAGTTTAAAATGAGCAGATGCATTCACTTGTGATAACAAATAGAAAAATGTAGACCTGAACCTTCCATAACCTCAGAACAATGCAAAGTTTCAACCAATGAACCTTTAAAACAGTAACTTACTGAATGAACAAACACCCCAAGAGAAAATTTACAGACAGATTAATTCAGAAAGGTATCAAAATATATTTTATCAGAGTACACCTCTTGTGCTGATGTTTTTCAATTGGACAAGAGACGTTCAAGACACAATGCCGTATGTATATAAAATGACGAGCTGTGACTTACATGTCAGGGGTCTTTATGCTAATTTAAAAAATATTGTTTCTTAAGTAATCTGATAGCAGAAACCTTGAGAACCAACTGGGCATGTTGTCAATCTGCTTTGCAGGGCGCTGACAAGGCAGCACTCTTGTGCCAAGCAGTAGGTGTAAAAACAAAGGAAGTAAATGTGGATACGAAGATTAATGACGTGGGAGCAAGGGGGAAGATGCAGCAGTGAAGGCTCTTATTCCAGCTGGCAAGAAAGACTTGTGCAGTTGCAGAGAGCAGGAAGAAATTCCTCCTCCTTATTCAGAAATGGTTTAACATGACTTTGGTGAGGCTTAGCAGATTGACTTCAATATTGACTGGCAAGAGGTTTTTTGGGCAAGGAATTGTTGAAATATTTTAAAAGACTCTTTGCAATCGACCCTGCAAAAAGCGAGGCTGATATTGCAGCATGGCAATAACTTAGCATGGATGGGTTGGGCTGAAAGGTTTGTTTCCACGCTCAAAGACTCAATATGACAAATATAGACGTCATATAAAACTAATGCACTCTTTATGACAAGTTGAAGACCAGGGCTTAACTCATTAGGGTCTTCATGTTAAAATAACCCATCCATTGGAAAACTCACAGCATTGAATCTTTGTTACAACTTGCTCAAATTTACCTCTTATTTTGAAAGGATGACCTGACTTGGTCAGTTTCAAGGTAGAATGGGATTTGGGCTGAATTGTGGGGGCAGGGTGGAAACGATGGCGTTATGGTTACAATACCATTAAATTCTAAAAGTTGACAGAGGAAACAAGATTTAATTTCAGTTGAAGAAAGAAAAATTGAAAGAGAGTATCACTTAAGGCTAAATTAAGGAAAACAACAGATGGTGAAAGTACAAGTGGGCTTTTGAATTCAACTGTGTTTGCAAGACAAGAGAACATAAATTTAAAACTTACAGATCTCCTGTGAGGCTGAAGTTTTGTCAGAATATTTTTCACACAGTATCACTGAATATTCAGAAAGCATTCAAAGTGCAAAAAAGCAATTAGTCTATCGTTGTCATCAAGGCAAATTTATCGGTGATAAACAGAGATAAGCATGCTAATATCAATTCGAAATGTGTGACCTATTTTCCATATGTAACAGAATCATCTGCAGTCTCTTCATCACAATAGAAAGACACATCCTTTTGATATTGATGAGTATTCTTTTGATTTTGGCCATTTTACACACCAAAGACAAAGCTCCCTTTTTAGTGAAAAGTAACATTAATGTGGTCAGTCATTATATGAAGTTGAGGTTGGGGAGAGGCAAATGATTAGGAGCAAGGAAGGTAAAGTGTGGATGGTGCAAAAAGTGACTCTAAGAAGGGGAAAGTTATCAGGAGGAAGATTTAAGGGAAGCACAATTGCTCAGTGGTTAGCACTTGTGCCTTCTAATGTCAGCGACTTTAGTTCAGCTCCAGCCTTAGGTGACTGTCTTTATGGCATTTGCACATTCTCCCTGAGTCTGTGTTGGTTCCCACTGGGTGCTCCAGTTTCCTCCCGCAGCCCAAAGATGTGCAGGTTAGATGGTTTGGCCATGCGAAATGTGAGGTTATGGGGATAGAAGGGTTGGATGTTGAGGGGGATGTGTGGGAGGGGTTGGGATTGAATGGGATGCTCTTTGGAGGAAAGGAGGGAGTCATTGGCTGGCCAGATTTGTCTGGGGTTGTCAATGAGCCATTTGTTGGTGCAGATGAGCTGCCTGAAGATGTGAAGAGCTGAGGGGGGAGTTTCTATTGTTGAAAATTATGGATCAATTGTTTGTGTATATATGCACATTCTAAATGTGATTTAAAAACAACAAAGACTTATTGAGGAAATATTTTGGGCTTGGAAGGGGGGAGGGGGCAAGAATGTGGCGCTGGAAAAGCACAGCAGGACAAGCAGCATCCGAGAAGCAGAAGAATTTGAGGGGGGGTTAGTGCGGGGAGGTAGCTAGGAAAGTGATAGATGGATGAAGGTGAGGGAGAAGGTGATAGGTCAGAGGGGGCAGTGATGGACGAGTCCGGAGGGCGGTGCTGAATTAGGGGCTTGGGATTGGAATAATGCGAAGGGAGGGAAAATGAGGTAGCTGTTGAAATCCACAAGGGTTGCAGGGTCCCAAGGTGGAATATGAGGCATTCTTCCTCCAGGCGTCGGTTTGGCCGTGAAGGAGGCCCAGAACCTGCATGTCCTTGACAGAGTGGGAGGGAGAGTTGAACTGTTCAGCCACGGGGCAGTGGGATTGTTGGGTGCAGGTGTCCCAGAGATGTTCTCTGAAATGATCCGTAAGAAGGCATCCTGTCTCCCCGATGTAGAGGAGACCACACTAGGTGCAGTGGATGCAGTAGATGACATTGGTAGAGGTACAGGTAAATTTCTGATGGATTTGGAAGGATCTCTTGGGGCCCTGGACAGAGGTGAGGGGAGTGGTGTGGGTGCAGGTTTTGCACTTCCTGCGGTGGCACGGAAAGGTGCCGGGAGTGGGGTGAGGGTGGTGAGTGTGGACCTGATGAGGGAGTCACAGAGTCTTTTTGGAACGCTGATAGGGGTGGGGAGTGAATTAAATCTCTGGTGGTGGGGTCCATTTGGAGGTGGCAGAAGTGGTGGAGGATGATGCGTTATATGTGGAGGTTGCTGGGATGGAAGGTGAGGACCAGGGGTTTCTGTCCTTGCTGTGTTGGGAGGGGTGGGGTTCAAGGATGGTGGTGCATGAAGTGGAGGAGATACGCTGGAGGGCATCGTCAACCACGTGGGAAGAGAAAGTGTGATCATGGAAGGAGGAGGCCATCTGGGGCTTTCTGAGGTGGAATTGATCATCCTGGGAACAGATGCGGCAGAGGCGGAGGAATTGGGAATGGGGATGGTGTTTTTACAGGAGGTAGGGTGAGAGGAGGTGTAGTCTAGGTAGCTGTTGGAGTCGATGGGCTTGTAGTATATGTTTGTGGTTAGTCGGTTGCCAGAGACAATGGTGGAGAGGTCTCGGAAGGGGAGGGAGGTTACCGAGATGGTCCAGGTGAATTTGAGGTCGGGGTGGAAGGTGTTAGTAAAGTTGATGAACTGTTTAACCTCCTCGTGGGAGCATGAGATGGCACCGATACAGTCATCGATGTAACGGAGGAACAGGTGGGGCGTAGTGCTGGTGTAACTGCGGTAGATAGACTGTTCCACATGCCTGACAAAGAGGCAGACATAGCTGGGTCCCATGCTGGTGCCATTGGCTACCCCTTTGGTTTAGAGGAAGTGGGAGGATTGGAAGGAGAAGGACCAGTTCAGCTAGGCAGATGTGGGTATCGGTGGAAGGGTACTGGTTGGAACAGCAAGAGAGGAAGAAACAGAGGGCTTTGAGACCTTTGTCGTGGTGGATCGATGTGTATAGGGACTGGATGTCCATGGTGAAGATGAGGCATTGGGGGTGGGGGGAATGAAAATCTTGGAGGAGGTGAAGGGCATGGGTGGTGTCATAAACGTAGGTGGGGAGTTCCTGGACAAAGGAGGACAGGACGGTGTTGAGATAGGAAGAGATGAGTTCGGTGGGACAGGAGCAAGCTGAGACAATGGATCGACCGGGGAAGTCAGGTTTGTGAATCTTTGGAAGGAGTTAGAATCGGGTGGTGCGGGCTTCATGGACAATGAAGTTGGTGGCTGTGGGTGGGAGATTCCCCAGAGGTGATGAGGTTGTGGATGGTCTGGAAGATGATGGTTTGGTGGTGGGAGGTGAAGTTGTGATCAAGGGGGCAGTAGGAGGAAGTGTCTGCGAGTTGGCACCTGGCTTCAGCAGTGTAGAGCTCAGTGCACCACACTACTACTGCACCCCCCTTGTCTGTGAGTTTGATGGGGAGGTCGGGGTTGGAGTGGAGGGAGTGGTGGGCTGTGCATTGTGAGGGTGAGAGGTTGGAGTGGGTGAGGGGGGGTGGACAGGTTGAGGCGGTCAATGTCATTTTCGCAGTTTGAAATGAAGAGATCAAGGGCGGGTAACAGGCTGGCACAGGGTGTCCAGGTGGATGGGATGTGTTGGAGGTGGGAGAAGGGATCTTCAGTGTGAGGAAGTGAGGACTGCAGATGCTGGAGATCAGAGCTTAAAAATGTGTTGCTGGAAAAGCGCAGCAGGTCAGGCAGCATCAAAGGAGAAGGAGAGTTGACGTTTCGGGCATAAGCCCTTCTTCCTGAAGAAGGGCTTATGCCCGAAACGTCGATTCTTCTTCTCCTTTGATGCTGCCTGACCTGCTGCGCTTTTCCAGCAACACATTTTTAAGCACCGTCTTCAGTGTGAGGGCAGGTGTCTTGGTTGTAAAAGTAGGCACGGAGGTGGAGGCAGCGGAAGAAATATTCAAGGTCACAGCATGTGTTGAACTCATTAATCTGGGACCATAGAGGGCTAAAGTTGAGGCCTTTACTGGGCACTAAACGTTCATCCTCAGTGAGCAGGAGGTCAGGGGAATGGTGAAGACACGGCAGGGATGGGAGCTGGAGTGGTGCTGGAGTTTGAGGTGGGGGCAGAGACAGTTGCTTGAGTGGACGTGGTTATAGGGTTTGTATTGACTTGGATGGGGGTGGTGGGTATAATTCAATATGGGTTGAGGAGAATTACTTGAAGCAATGGCCCAACAAGTAGTCCAAGGAGTGAAGGGATCATCTTTGATATGGCATTGAGAATGAAAAAATGAACTATGACAAAGTCAGACAGGAACTGAGGATTATGGCCAGGGTGCAACCATTTGAGGGTAAATCCACATCTGGCATGTGGGTATCTATTCAAGGCCAGGCGGCACGGTGGCTCAGTGGTTAGCACTGCTGCCTCACAGCGCCAGAGACCCGGGTTCAATTCCCGCCTCAGGCAACTGTCTGTGTGGAGTTTGCACATTCTCCCCGTGTCTGTGTGGGTTTCCTCTAGGTGCTCCGGTTTCCTCCCACAATCCAAAAAAAAATGTGCCGGTTATGTGAATTGGCCATGCTAAATTGCCCGTAGTGTTAGGTGAAGGCGTAAATGTAGGGGAATGGGACTGGGTGGGTTGCTTTGCGGAGGGTCGGTGTGGACCTGTTGGGCCAAAGGGCCTGTTTCAATAAAGTTCAGGATCAGCATGTTCCTGTGAAAGTAAAGGATAAAGATGGCAAGATTCAGGAACCCCAGATAACAAGAGAAATTGTGAGCTTAGTCAAAAAGAAGAAAGAAATATATGAAAGGTTTAGGAAATTGAAGACAGACACAGCCCTCGAAGAACGCAATGAAAGCAGGAAAGAACTTATACAAGAAATACAATAGACAATAGACAATAGGTGCAGGAGTAGGCCATTCTGCCCTTCGAGCCTACACCACCATTCAATATGATCATGGCTGATCATCCTTAATCAGTATCCTGTTCCTGCCTTATCTCCATAACCCTTGATTCCACTATCCTTGAGAGCTCTACCCAACTCTTACTTAAATGAATCCAGAGACTGGGCCTCCACTGCCCTCTGGGGCAGAGCATCCCACACAGCCACCACTCTCTGGGTGAACAAGTTTCTCCTCATCTCTGTCCTAAATGGTCTACCCCGTATTTTTAAGCTGTGTCCTCTGTTTCGGCACTCACCCCGCAGCGGAAACATGTTGCCTGCCGCCAGAGTGTCCAATCCTTTGATCATCTTATATGTCTCAACCAGATCCCCTCTCAGTCTTCTAAACTCAAGGGTACACAAGCCCAGTCGCTCCAGTCTTTCAGTGTAAGGTAATCCCGCCATTCCAGGAATTGACCTCGTCCAGGTGTGGTCTCACCAGGGCCCTGTACAGCTGCAGAAGGACCTCTTTGCTTCTATACTCAATCCCTCTTGTTATGAAGGCCAGCATGCTATTAGCCTTCTTCACTACCTGCTGTACCTGCATGCTTACCTTCATTGAGTGGTGTACAAGAACCCCCAGATCTCTCTGTACTGCCCCTTTACCTAAATTGATTCCACTTAGGTGGTAATCTGCCTTCCTGTTCTTGCCACCAAAGTGGATAAGGATCCATTTATCCACGTGAAAGTGCATCTGCCATGCATCTGAGCACTCACCTAACTTGTCCAGGTCACCCTGTAATCTCCTAACATCCTCCTCACATTTCACCCTGCCACCCAGCTTTGTATCATCAGCAAATTTGCTCATGTTATTGCTAATACCATCTTCTATATCATTAACATATATTGTAAAACGCTGCAGTCCCAGTACTGATCCCTGCGGTACCCCACTGGTCACTGCCTACCATTCCAAAATGGAGCCGTTTATCACTACTATTTGTTTCCTATCAGCCAACCAACTTTCAATCCAAGTTAGTACTTTGCCCCCAATACCATGCGCCCTAAGTTTGCTCATTAACCTCCAATGAGGGACTTTATCAAAAGCTTTCTGACAGTCCAGGTACACTACTTCTACTGGATCTCCCTCTTCCATCTTCAGAGTTACATCCTCAAAAAATTCCAGAAGATTAGTCAAACATGATTTCCCCTTCATAAATCCATGCTGACTCTGACCTATCCTGTTACAGCTATCCAGATGTGTCATAATTTCATCCTTTATAATTGACTCCAGCATCTTTTCCACCACTGAGGTCAGACTAACTGGTCTATAATTTCCTGTTTTCTCTCTCCCACCTTTCTTAAAAAGTGATACAACGTTAGCCACCCTCCAATTTAGCACAGTACTAAAAGGGGCCAGGAAATGACCTTGGCAAACAGGTTTAGGGAAAATCCAAGGATTTTTAATATGTCTATAAGGAACAAGAGTGTAGGTAGGGAAAGGTCAACTCTAAGAAAAAAGACAAAATTTATGCTTGGATTCGAAGGATGTAGATGAAGTTTTTAACAAGTATTTTGCGTCAGTATTCACAAAGGAGAAGAACATGGTTGACAGTGAATCTAGAGAGGGCCCTGTTGATATCTGGGGCATGTCAATATGAAAAAAGAAGAAGGTGTTGAGTGTTTTGAAAAGTATTAAGGTAGACAAGTGCCCGGGACCCGATGGATTCTATCCCAGAATACTGAGGAATGGGAGGGAGGATTTTATTGGGGGGTCTTGTGCAAAATCTTTGTATCCTCTTTAGTCACAGTTCAGGTCTCAGTGGACTGGAGAATATTCAATGGTGTTGCTTTGTTTAAGAAGGGGAATAGGGATAATCCTGGAAATTACAGGCCAGTGAGCCTTGTAGCAGTGTTAGGAGAATTAAGGATAGGATTTATTTACATTTGGAAAATATAGATGTATTTGTGACAGGCAGCACAGCTTTCTTCAGGGAAGGATGTATTTTACAAACTTATAGAGTGATAGAGCCATACAACACAGAAACAGACCCTTCAGTCCATCAGTCCATGCTAAACTGAATTCCAAACTAAACTAGTCTGCCCTGCCTGCTCCTGGCCTATATCCCTCCAAGCCTTTCCTATTCATGTAGTTATCCAAATGTCTTTTAAACCTTGTAATTGTACCCACATACACCACTTCTTAAAGTGACAAAGGTGATTTGATGAGGGCAGATTGGAGGATATTGTTCTCATAGAGTTTAGCAAGGACTTTAACAAGGCCTCGTGCAGGCTCATACAAAAGGTAAAGTCACATGGCAGCCATGGTGAGCTGGTAAGATGGATACAGAATTTTCTTAGTCACAGAAGGCAGAAAGTAGCCGTGAAAGGTTATCTTTCCTACTGGAGATCCGTGACCAGTGGTGTTCCGCAGAGAACAGTGTTGGGACCCCTGTTGTTTATAATATGCATATAAATGATTCGGAGAACAATGTAGGTGGCCTGATTAGTAAGTTTGCAGACATCACAAAGGTTGTGGGGAGCTGTGGATAGTGAGGAGTATTGCCGGAGGATACAGCAGGATATGGATAGGCTGGAGACTTGGGTGGTAAAGCGGCAGATGGAGTTTAATCCAGACAAATGTGAGATGTTGCATTTTGGAAATTCTAATGCAAGAGGTATTAGTAAACAGCAAATGGCAGACCCTAAGAAGTATTTAACAGACAGAGAGATCTAAGCGTTCAGGTGCACTGTTTCATAAAAGTGGCAGCACAAGTGGATAAGGTGGTCAAGAAGGCATATAGCATGCTTGCTTTCATTGATTGGAACATAGTGTATAAAAATTGGAAAGTCACCGGCAGCACGGTGGCACAGTGGTTAGCACTGTTGCCTCACAGCACCAGAGATCCGGGTTCAATTCCCGCCTCAGGCGACTGACTGTGTGGAGTTTGCACGTTCTCCCCGTGTCTGCGTGGGTTTCCTCCGAGTGCTCCGGTTTCCTCCCACAGTCCAAAGATGTGCAGGGTCAGGTGAATTGGCCATACTAAATTACCCGTAGTGTTCGGTAAGGGGTAAATGTAGGGGTATGGGTGGGTTCGCTTCGGCGGGTCGGTGTGGACTTGTTGGGCCGAAGGGCCTGTTTCCACACTGTAATGTAATCTGAAATCTGTAAATCATGTTGCAGTTATATAGAACTTTAGGAAGGCCAGATTTGGAATATTGCATCCAGTTTTGGTCACCGCACTACTAGGATGTGGTGGTTTTGCAAAGTGTACAGGCAAGGTTTACCCGGGTGTAGACTGGTTTGGAGGGTGTTAGTTTTAAGGAGAGATTGGACAAACTCATCTTTTGTTTACCTGAACATCAGAAGTTGAGGGTTGAGCTGGTAGAGTTTTACAACATCGTGAGAGACATGGATAAAATGGATAGTCTGAGTCTTATTCCTCGGGGAGAAAAATCAATTAATAGGGAACATAGATAAAAGGGGAAAGTTTAAAAGAGATATGAGAGGCATATTTTTTACATAGAGACTGGTAAGTGCCTGGAGGGTGCTGCGAGAGAAGGTGATAGAAGCCAATACAATAGCAATGTTTAAGAGGCAGTGAATTGAGAGATATGACAATGTAGAGGCAAAGGTTTTTAGTTTAGATCGGCATCATGTGTTGGCGCAGGCTTAGTGAGCTGAACAGCCTGTTCCTGTGGTGTATTGTTCTTTGTGCTTGTTTTTTAAAGATAAGAACAACTTGAACAAAGGGTTCTTGCATTATTGTCATAGTGAACTTACGCCTGAGCCAGAATCTTTAGACTTAAGTCTCACTTGGCCTCGAACATATGCCATAATATATCTGGACAGATTGATAAAAAGTAATGTTTTATTATTGAAAAAAGACACATTTTGTTGAAGTATTTTATCCTGTTCATCAAGCTAATTGGCAAGAATACCAATTTACCAGGACACTACCATTTATATTGTATTAGAGAAGAGTGCTGATTAGTTGGCAAGTTGACTCTGATTGGTAGAGGCTTTCATAGGGAGAATTCACCAGTTACTAACAACTGACAGTCAACTGCCAGATTTTGTTTAATTTTTTTACGCAGGTTAACTTTGATTGGAGAAGAGCTGGAAATGTGTTGCTGGAAAAGCGCAGCAGGTCAGGCAGCATCCAGGGAACAGGAGAATCGACGTTTCGGGCATAAGCCCTTCTTCAGGAATCTGAAGCAACACATTTCCAGCAACACATTTCCAGCTCTGATCTCCAGCATCTGCAGACCTCACTTTCTCCTTTGATTGGAGAAGGCATTACACTGAGAAATTAAACATCAAATGGCTATCACTTACTTTGTTGAGTTGAAACAAGTGCAGTACTCTTTTTGTCTGCAAAGGACAGGGCTTTGTGTGTTGATATAGGAAGTTTCCAGTCCATACAGGTGCAACACATTGTGAGTCTGACTGATGATCCTAAAGTGGTTGTCAGTGTAATTCTCCACATACTTAGGATCATCCAGCAAATGGCTCCTCGTCATGGAATCAGATCGAATGAAGGACATTGGGTTGGTAGTTTTGTAAGCGTGGACTGTTTAGGTCCTTTTAGTCAGTACCTTTTTTAGTTGTGAACTGCCAAAAAGATCATTTGTTTGATGTGATCCACACTGTGCTTCATGCTTTTCACAGACTCTGACTGGATTTGCCCATACTTTCCATTACAGGATTAGAAGAATTTTTCTGGTGTAGATAAATCATTTAGTTTGCTGAAACCATTACCGACATTTAAAAAACCAATAATCATATTTTTGAAGTTCATCTATTGATGTTAAAAAGACATTCAACTCATTCCTGGTTACTAATTAATACTATTTAAATCCATGCCTTAGTTCACTAGGTCCTCATAGCTAAAACTAATGGAATAGTTTAAAATTTCAGGACAAATTTCCATTCCTTTGAAGATAAGAACAGAACTTGTATTTCTCCTCAACTGGATTTCCTAACTGGTAAGCAATGATTTTGGAAAACAATTAATAATTGTTGCAAAGAAACCATTCTGAGGGAATCAAACATGAGAAAAAGGCAAGTTGGTGCAAGGTACAATGATGAGACATGAGCAATGTTTCAGTGGTCACCACTTTCAAAATCTGCTGAAGAAGGGAATCAGGGTCGAGGAGTGTGGTGCTGGAAAAGCACAGCCAGTAAGGCAGCATCTGAGGAGCAAGCAAATCAGCATTTCGGGCATGAGCCCTTCATCAGGAATTCCTGATGAAATGCTTAATGCCTGAAACATCGATTCTCCTGCTCCTCTGATGCTTCCTGACCGGCTGTGATTTTCCAGCACCATACTCTTCGACTCTGATCTCTGCAGTCCTCACTTTCTCCTCCCTGAAGAGAGGATCATACTGATCAACTGTAAAATACCAGAATTTATGGTCTTAAAAATATTGCAGGGGATATGTTCATCTCCCATAGGAGAATCTTATATTTTTGAATACAAAATGGGTGAATTTCCTCCATGAACAACATAAAGCTTTCAGTTAAAAAATGACCTTAAAATGCTTTAGCTTGAATTGCCATGACAATATAAGTGTTGTTTCAAAGGATATGGCAGAAAAGATAACAGTTGATAGGTCACTCAATGCATGGCCATATTTTCACATATAAATATTATTGATTTACAGCCAATTATAGTGTGCTTGAGGTGATAGAAATCGGAGTGCTGTACAGGGAGTTCAGATTATATAGGATTACACCATTAGCTCAATCTGTGCTAAAGTTGTGTCAAGTTTAACAATGTTATATCAGATATTCTAATACAGGTTCATTTGCAAAGCTTTCATGGATGCTGATACATAATTAATGTAAATGCAAAAGCATTTGCTATCTATTCTAATGTGAGTTATTCAATTCTTCAGACAAGTTCAAGCCTGGCTGCTGGGTTACTTGTGAACAACATTAACCTATACATAATGACAAGGCTGCAGCGAAACATTGTCTGTGCTACTCCAGTTCCAACATTGTACTTGTGCAAGACTATTGTTGTCATGGCTACATCACAGCTTACCCCAGAGGCTCATTTACCTAGACATTAAATAGTATCTTTACACTACCAATGATTCACCCACTTGGTGATGGCTACCATTCTCAACCTTTTACAAATTACCTCTGGGACACCCGGACCAACCAACCCAACCACCCCGTGGCTCAACACTTCAACTCCCCCTCCAACTCCACCAAGGACATGCAGGTCCTTGGACTCCTCCATCGCCAGACTATAGCAACACGGCGGTCGGAGGAAGAGCGCCTCATCTTCTACCTAGGAACCCTCCAATCACAGGGATGAACTCAGATTTCTCCAGTTTCCTCATTTCCCCATCCCCCACCTTGTCTCAGTCAAATCCCTCGAACTCAGCACCGCCTTCCTAACCTGCAATCGTCTTCCTGACCTCTCCGCCCCCACCCCCACTCCGGCCTATCACCCTCACTTTGACCTCCTTCCACCTATCACATTTCCAACGCCCCTCCCCCAAGTCCCTCCTCCCTACCTTTTATCTTAGCCTGCTGGACACACTTTCCTCATTCCTGAAGAAGGGCTCATGCCCGAAACATCCATTCTCCTGTTCCTTGGATGCTGCCTAACCTGCTGCGCTTTTCCAGCAACACATTTTCAGCTCTGATCTCCAGCATCTGCAGTCCTCACTTTCTCCCCCAACTTACCTGCCACCAACCATTTTGTTGAAAAACTCTGGTCCCACCATGACAAAAAAAACCCTCACTTTTCCAAGGAGTATATTTTTATATTTGTATGTATTTTAATTTATTGTTGTCATATGTACTGAGAAACAATGATAAGTGTTGTTTTGCGTGCTCCATGGGCAGAACATACCATACAAAGTTCATCAGGATAGCAGAACTGAGTGCAGAACACGGTGTCCAACTCCAGAGAAAGGGCAGAGAGAGAGATTAACATTAATATTTCAGAGGTCCATTCAAATATCTGATAACAGCAGGGAAGAGGCTGCCTTTGAATCTGTTTGCACGTGTACTCAAACTTTTATATCTTCTACCTGACAGAAGAGATTGGAAGAAAGTATAACTTGGGTGGGATAGGTTTTTGATTATATTGGTTGCTTTCCTGAGGCAACGGGAGGTTAGATGCAGTTACTGGATGGAAGGCTGGCTTTGTGTGATGCACTGGGCTGTGTTCACGACTCTCTGTACTTTCTTGCAGTCTTGGGAAGAGTAGTTACTATATCACACTATGACACACCCAGATAGCATGCTTTCCAATGTACATCTATAAAAATTGATAAGACTTTTGTGTTGAATTTCCTTAGCCTCCTAAAGAAGTAGAGGTGCTGTTGTGCTTGCTTGACCATTGCATTGATGTGGGTGGACCAGGACAGATTGTTGGTGATCATCACTCCCAGCAACTTGACACTCTCAACCATTTCCATCTCGGCACCATTGATACAGACAGGGGTATGCTCTCCACAATGCTTCCTGATGGCAATTATTTTATTACTGAAATAATTTTAGTCTTATAATAAACATGAATACAAAATTTAAGTTCATTAAAAATGCAATGGTTTTGCTGAGAATAGTTTCTATTGCTAAATTATATTTTAAAAATGACAAGGTGATGTTGTCATTAGTGAGAAGTTTGTGGCTGTATTTCATTGGTAAGTCTATCAGTTCTTGGGGTCGCACCTAGAAGACATTTATGTCCCACCAGTGTCCCACTGGTTAAGAGACACTTTTCAAACTCATCAAACCCTCACCTCTATTGTATAGTTTTACAAATTGTGCTAATCATCATGTTAGTAAAATGAAGTGTTTTTTAACAAGAAGCTTCAAAACTAAAATCTGAATAAAGATTGAATTCTTTTTGGCTCAGCAAGTGAGTCATCATCAGTTCAGAAAATTCAGTTTAATCTTTGATCTATGATCCTTTATCACATTCTGACAGAATTCATTTATTTTCCTCTGGAAGATAGATCTTGATTGACCTTTTGTGCTTTTGAATTATATGTTTGGTACCTGAATTAATATGTTTCATAACAACATTAAATATTCTGTTTCTGCCATTGGCTCCCACTTTTGGACTCATCATCTCTTCAGAATTAAAACGTTTCAATTGCAACGCAATAAAGTTTGAAGAAGAAAAAATTGAGCTCCATGTTTGCTGAAGTACATATTGTTCATATGAAAACTGTATGATCATGGCTCATAATATGTAAAGCTATTAAATCTAATGGAATGTTGTAATAGTGTCCAGAGCCTAAGAGATCTGAAACAGTTAATAAAATTATAATCATAAGTTTATAACAGCAACTGGATGGATTGTAAGCGAGGATGTTGTTTCCCATGACTAGGACAGTGGGGAGTATTAAATAGAGGATCATGATCTCAGGACACATGGTGTGTTATTTACAAGATAAAGAGAACTTTCTTTACTCAGAGAGTGGTGCGCCTGGATAACCTGATATTTACAAAAAGAAAACAGATTTCTGGACACTAAAATTGTCAAGGGATAAGGGGAGAGAGAGGGAGAGTATCATTGAGATAGAGGACTAACTGTAATCACATTGAAGGCGGAAAAAGCTCAGTGAGCCAAATAACCCAATCCTGCTCCTATTTTCTTTGTTCAAAGCGCCATCAGCACTGACCACTACAATGATGTCATTTGGACAGTTGGGCATTTTTTTTTACAGTGTTTAAATGGATGGAGATTTAATATCTGGTCCTCCATAACCTCTCTGCAACAATGGATAACATATCAGTGCGACCAGCAGCCAATTGCTGGTCAATAAACATACAATAAACTGGACCTTTAAACCCCTATTTGTCTGACTTTCTCCTCCCTCCCTGAAACTATATCTCATACATTATTACCAGATGGAACCACTGGCCTTCCAGCAATGTATGGAGCATCTTACAAGTTGTACTGTTGGACAAAAACAGCTTTTATTTTACAGAACATACGCAACCACAGCTGTGGTTGATCTGTCTTGAGCCTCTCCAGTAACAGGGAATATTTTTTATACAAAATATATTCTCAGAAGATTTTTTTTTAAAAGCCTATAATTTATTCATTATAAATCAGTGTCCTCTCTGATGTGGGTTTTGACTCCAGCAGGGAATTTGATCTGATGCAGCAATGCTTGTGTTACTCCTTGCAAAATCAGGAACTGGATGTGGATACTGTGTTATTGAAGAATTCACCTAACATTTATTACAGCTCATTATTATATAGAAGCATTACATTCATAGGTACAATCATTGTCTGTGCTATTAGATTACAACTGAGGAACATATTTCTAGTGTTGTGTTATGTTTCAAGTGATCATATGCTAGAATAGAGCATGAGACCTTCCAACCATCAGGTCATATATTATGATAAATAATAAATAATAATAAATGCAGTGATAAAAACCATAAGCGTATGTCTTAAAGGTATAGTGGCATACTTATCTTAAGACATAACATAACATTTTGATCTCAAATAAAAGAAAGAACTGTGGTTGCTAGAAATCTGAACCAAAAACAGAATTATTGAGGAAGTCAGCAGGTCTGGCAGCATCTGTGGAGAGAAAGCAGAGTTAATGTTTTGAATAGAGTGTCACTTCTTCAGAACCATTAGTAGCTCAGAAAAAATCTGGGATCAACACCTTGGCTCTCCACCCACCATTAATGGGAACAGTTTTCTTCCAAGTTACTCTGACCAGATCTCTCATAATATTCTCTCAACTTTCCCTTCACTATGGGGAGCATTCTCAGCATTCTTAATTTATCCCCACATAACTGAATGTCTTCATCCTGTGGTCAAGTGACCACCAGTCCAAAGTTGCACATCCTAAATTAACCCAGAGCCGGAGAGATTATGCCTGACAGAAAATTGATCCAACTAAATGAAACAGCAGCTATTGGCTACAAGGAACAGTAGAAACTGAGGTCAATGTCAATAAAGGTTCACAGGGAACCAGTTACAACCAGCCACAGAGGTGCGTGTTGGAGAAGTGCAGATCACTCGTTCTGGCATCTTGTCTGCCTGAGTGCGTGCGCTTTACACCTCACAGCATGGGAACAATGAAGGGTATTGCACAACCTCAGTGGATGATTTGAACACAGCTCATGACTTCATTGGCCAAAGGCCACAGAAAATTCTGGAAGGTTAGGGGCAAGCAGGGATAAAAATACAATGCCATCCCCTTAGTGAAAACTCAGTGGAGAGTCAGTGAAGACTTGACCTGGCCTCACAGTGAAACTGCATTCTCCTGGAGAGAGAGTGAGAAGATGCATCCTGACCGGTGAGACACATCTTCCTGGAAGACAACCAGCCTGGAGAGGGAGGAGATTCCAACAGGTCAAGCTTGTGGATTGCTGTCGGTAATATCATTTCTCAGACAGACTGAGCCAGATACAGAGTAGAAATTTAGGAAATGCTCACATGGTGTTTTAAATGAGGAATATATTGTGTTAATAAAATTGAGCTGAACTGCAAACTAAATTCTGGGTCTGTTGACCTACCTCACTGGCAAGAGAGCTTAGGTAAAGAGTGATTTCAATACAAAACTGGTGGAATTGTCCAAAATAGAGACAACAGTCTCTAGAGCTATTCTTGTAATTCATGGGTAGCAAAAAGGAAAATTTAGTGATAATTTACATGATTAAACTAAGGTAATGGTAATCAAATGCTCCATGGTAATCATCACTGAACTCCCCAGCTCAAAATGATTCCCAAAGTCCAATTCTCCAGTAAAGCAAAGATGCAGAATTAAACAATTCTCTCATTTATAATAACATTGGCTTCAGTACCTAATCTAGGCTGAAATCCATTTCCAGTATTGAGGAGTGCTACATGGTCTGAGGTATAGTTCTTCAGACAAAACATTGAAACAAGACTCCATATATGTTGACTTCAGTGAATGTAAAATATACCATGACACTAGTCAAAGCAGAGCAGGAGTGACATGCTGCCCAGTGTCCTCGTGCCTTTCACATTTTTCATTGGGTGAACTGTCACCATCAAAATCTTATGAAACTTAAGGGATGTTTTGTGAGAAGTCACTATCCCAACTTTGTTACATCAGATCAAGAAGTCAGTTGAAAGTACCAGCCCCATGATACATTTGACACTGTAAATACTACAATATTATAAATAAATGTTATGTGGATTGGCAGGTGGCTTTACTAATCAGAGGAACATCTTCCCAAAAGGCTGATGCCTAAATAAATTTGTATTTACAATGCTGATGAGACACAGAGATAAATTGTACTTACAGATTAACCGAGGTAATTTCATGGATTGAGTTGGGATTTGTTTTCAATTTCCATATCTGAATAAATTATGCAAATGAGCACAGTTGAACAACTTTTATTTCAAAGCTCTGAGCCCTCAGAAGAACAAGGGTGTGGAAAATGATGTACACTGTGCTTCTGCCTTTGATTAGCAAAGTTCACGGAGAGAGGAGAAGGTTTCAAAATTTCTGTAGCGTTTTCCAACTGTGCTGTCTTTATGAAATACTTGATCAATTACTGTCAAATTAGAAGCAAGTGCACCCCTTCACCATTTTCAGTATATTTTCATCCTGAGCCGTGAGACTGATTTAATTTGCTTCTGCTCTGAAAAAAATGTCAAGACAATTTAAGTCAATTGACAGAGGGCCTATTATTAGGAACTGGCTGGAAGGTCACCCATTCCTTCATGGAAAAACATCAGGACTATCAAAGGGAAGAGATCCTTCCAGCATTGTCTTCCTGTACAACTCTTCAGTGAAGGGACATCTATTTTCTATGGGAAAGCGTGCTTCAATTCTAGAATGGGAACAAAAGCCTGCAGACTTAAATCTAGCAAAATAAAAAAATACAGATTTCCTGTATAATAAAATAAAGAACTGCTGATGCTGGAAATCTAAAAAAAAAACAGAAGTTGTTGCAGAAATTCAGCAGGTCTGCCAGCATCTACGGAGAGAAAGCAGAGTTTGTGTTTCAATTGCAGTAACCTTTCTTCAGGAGAGTGACTGGACTTAAAACATGATCTCTGCTTTCTTTGTCCATTCTGTTGGACCTGCTGAGATTCCTCAACAACTTCTGTTACTGTTTCTGTTTCAGATTTCCTCTGGAATTGCTCAGAATGTTGGGAGATTCCATTGCTCAGTAAAATCAATAAAATCATGAATGACTTGAATTTGTGTGGTGCACATCACAGCCTCAGGATATTACAAATTGTTTTCTCACCAATGAAGTACGTTCAAAATGTACTCACAGTTGTAATGAAGGCAATGCAATGACCATCCATTCACTTAGCAATGTCCCA
The DNA here is from genome assembly GCF_004010195.1 of Chiloscyllium plagiosum. Lineage (NCBI taxonomy): Eukaryota > Metazoa > Chordata > Chondrichthyes > Orectolobiformes > Hemiscylliidae > Chiloscyllium > Chiloscyllium plagiosum. The sequence continues at coordinate 36,516,407 of NC_057736.1, read as the reverse complement.
CGAACAGGTTAAGATGTGTTCGCAAAAGATTACATATTCACATTTCTTTTTTTATTTTTCAATATGGCCACATGGAATCTTTTATTTCCATCTTAGAAGGTAGACAGGGTTTCTGTTCAATGCTTTACATGCCAGACACTGGGTGCAACACTGCAGTGTTTCCTCAGTACTGCACTCATATGTCAGCTTGGAGTTTGGGTGCAAGCCCCTCTCTTAGGAATTGAGCCCCTAATCTTCACACACCATAGTCCAGTGATACCAACTGAACCACAGCAAGTCCCGTGATACAACAGCACCTTAAAGTATTATCAGAGCCAACGATTTCCAATGATTGACTAATGCAAATTTCAATAGAGTTAATGCATTCGATTCTTTACTGAATGTCTTGGGAATAAGATTGAGACCCTGTACTTGTCTTAGTGAAAACTGTATTTTCCATGCCTGAATTATTAACTCTCTTGTGTACCTATGTCTTTTTTCTGTATTCTTTGCTAAAAGGCAGTTTTATGTATCAAGGTAGTAGATGAGATGTGCCAGGTGAAAAGTAAGTGACAGGATGTGGAAGGTAATGACAGACTTAGAGTGATGGAAGGCACTGAAGTGTGAGAGAAAGTGAACAACTGGGACTTTGGGCTAGAAAAATAATGAAGAAACATGGCTTATAATGTTCCAATCAAAAAAAAAACAGAAGTGCAGATTCTATGGTCTCAATATCTGTCTATCTTCTCTCTATCATTGTCTCAAGGCAAGGAGTTGAAGCAGCTATTTGATCATGCTGAACAGTAGAGCTCACTGATACAGCCCCCATCAGACTTTGTTATTGCTTGGATCACTTGCTTTCATATGATCAACTGGTCAAATGAGATGTTGTATTTGGATCCAACCATGTAGCCTGAGGAAAGGTACACTGCACAATGTCAGTCTTAGACAATCATTTTGGTAGATGTTGAGAGATCCTCATATTGCATGCACTTCTATTACAGCATTTGAGTAATCGCAAGATAATTATTGTCTGCATTCAAGTGATAGTGTAATAAGCCTGGGGAAATATCACATCTCAAATTAGGCTTTCAGAGCATTTCAGGTCTCAGAGCAAAAACAATAGTTCAGCTCTCATCCACATAAACACGGTTTCAGGTCATCCAATTATTGTGAAGTATAAGGTTTTCTTTTCGATTTACAATGTTCCTTACCTCATTGTTTTTTCGCTTGTGTCATTGGTACTCTAAATGTAAAAATAATGGGGCAAGAAACTGCATCAAAATACTTTGAGCAGTTTAGCTCAAGTTTCTGCTTTTTTGCACTTATGGTTTCATTCACTGCTTATAGCTATCGTTTCAGATCTGGCTCTTGATTTGACATTTGCTATTTGAGCCAAGACATTTGAGCCAATTGACTCATTTGCAGAAGACATTTGCATGAGGTTGTGGTTGTCGAATGGAAAACTGTGGAAAATGTTAAGGGGTGAGAGGGCACAGCAGAAGTTGTTGAAGTTTCTTGAAGAAGTAATAGGACAGAGAGTATGAAAAGGCTCAGGAATCTGACTTCAGGCACAGCAGATAAGGGGACAATATTGAGAAGGGGGACAGTTGACACAGGACTGATGTTGTAGTATTTAAATGCACATAGTATATGAACATGGTAAATGAGTTTGTAGCGCAGATTGAAATTAGCGGGTATGATGTTGTGGATATCACAGACATAGATACAAGAGGATTAGGGCTGGGAACTAATTGTCCAAGGACACCATCCTAACAAAAGTATAGGCAGAGGAGCAGGGTTGTCTTGTTAGTAAGAAATGAAATTAAATGGATGGCAAGAAATGATATAGAGACTCAAGGTGTAGAATCTGTGTCGGTAGAGCTGAGGAAAGGCAAAGGGGAACAAAAACCCTGATGGAAATTACATGCAGGTCTTCTAGCAGTAGTCAGGACGTGGGGAAGAAAATGAATCAGGAGAGGCATGGAATTAGAAAAGGCATGGAAGAAAGGCACAATTGCAATCATCATGGGGGACTCCATAATGCAGCTGGGCTGGGATAATCAGGGTGGTAGGAGGTTGCAAGAAAAGGAATTTGTGGAATGTTGGTGAGATTTGTTTTGGAGAGCTTGTAGTAGAATCCACTAGGGAAGAGGAAATTCTGGATTTGCCAATGTGTAATGAGGCTGATTTGATTAATGGAGCTTAAGGTGAAGGAGCCTCTAGGGAGAACTAACCAAACTATGACAGAATGCATTCTGCAGTTTGAGAGGAAGAAGCTGGAATCAGATGTAAAGGAATTACAATTGAGTAAAGGTAACAACAAAGACATGAGGGGACAACTAGTTAGAGTTGATTCGAAAGGGATCCTAGCAGAGAGATGGCTGAGCTGCAATGGCAAGAGGGTAATTTGGAAGGCACAGCAAAAATTCATCCCAAGGGAAAAGAAACATACTGAAGTCAGAATGAAACAACCATAGTTGACAAGGGAAGTCAGAGACAGCATAAAAGCAAAAAGAAAAGCTTACAATATATTGAAGATAAGTAGGAAGGCAGAGGATTGCAAAGTCTTTCTAAACCTGCAGAGGACAACTAAAAATGGCAATAAGATAGAATATGAGGGTCAGCTAACTTAAAATATAAAAGAAGATTACAAGAGTTTTTTTTAAGATATATACAAGGTAAAAGAAAGGCAAGAGTGGACATTGGACTGCTGGAAAATAAGGCTGGAGAAGAAGTAATGGGGCAGAAAGAAATGGCAGAGAAATGAATTAGTCTCTCTGGTGGAGGATACCAGTAGCATAGCGGAATTTCAAGAGAGTCAAGGGATGAGTGTAGTGGTCATCACTAAAGAGAAGATACTGTAAAAACTGAAAGGTCTAAAGATGGATAAATTACCTGGACTAGCTGGACCACACCCAAGACTTCAAAGAAGATAGCTCAGGAGATTATGGAAGCATTGGTGTGGATCTTTCAGGAATCATTGGAATCAATAAGGGTCCCAGAGGATTGGGAAATGGCTAATGTAACACCCCTGTTTCAGAAGGCAAGGAGGTAAAAGACATGAAACTACAGGCTAGTTATCCTGATCTTGGTCATTGGTAAGATTTGAGAGTTAATTATTAAGGATGAGATTGCAAAGTACTTTGAAATACATGGTAAAATAGGACTGAGTCAGCACAGCTTCCTCAAGGGGAAGTCATGCCTTACAAATCTGTTTGAATTCTTTCAGAAGGTAACAAGCAATCAGACAAAGGAGAGCCAGTGGATGTGATCTACTTGAATTTCCAGAAGGCCTTTGACAAGGTTATGCACAAGCAGCTGCTAACTATATTAAGAGCCCATGTTGTTTGGGGCAAGGTACTGGCTTGGATAGAAGATTGACTGACTGGCAGAAGGCATAGTCTTTTTCAGGATGGCTCAGGTCAATGTTGGGAGAACAACTATTCATGTTACACATTAACAAACAGGATGAAGGAACTGAAGACATTGACACTAATAGGTGGGGGGACAGGTAGTGCTGAGGAAGTAGGGAGGCTGCAGAAGAATTTAAAACAGGCTCAGAGAATAGGCAAAGAAGTGGCATATAGGATACATTGTGGTAAAGTGTGAGGTTGTGCACTTTGGTAGGAAAAACAGAGGTGTAGAATATTCTCTAAATAGGGAAAGACTTCAGAAATCTGAAGTGCAAAGGCAGTTAGGAGCCCTAGTTTAAGATTCTCTCAAGGTTAACATGCGAATTCAGTTGGCAGTTAGGAAGGCAAATGCAATGTTAGCATTCATTTCAAGATGACTAAAATACAAGAGCAGAGATGTATATCTGAGGCTGTATATGACTCTGGTGAGACCACACATGGAATGTTGTGAGTGGGTTGGGCCCTGTGTCAAAGGAAGGGTGTACTGGTCTAGGATGGAGTCCAGAGGAGGTTTACAAGAATGATCCCAAGGATGAAGGGCTTGCAATATGAGGAGCACTGAGGATGCTGTGTCTGTAGTCAGTGGAGTTTAGAAGGATGAGGCAGGTTTCATTGAAACTTACAGAATACTGAGTGGCCTGGATTGATTCTCGATAGGAGTGAGAGTAACAGGGTAGTTGTTATGACACACACACACCCTGACATACACACACCCCGACACACACACACATCCTGACACACACACACACCGACACACATACACACCCCACACACACACACCCCAATATTGACTGGGAATACTATAGTTCAAGTCGTTTAGATGGGTCAGTTTTTGTTCAATGTGTGCAGGAGGGTTTTCTGACACAGTATGTAGACAGGCCTACAAGGGGAGATGCCATATTGGATTTGGTACTGGGGAATGAACCCTGCCAGGTGTTAGATTTGGAGGTAGGTGAGCATTTTGGTGATAGTGACCACAATTTGTTTATGTTTACAATAGCAATGGGCAGGAATAGGTATATACTGCAGGGAAAGAGGTATAACTGGGGAAAGGCAATTATGATGCGATTAGGCAAGATGCAAAGGATGGGGAAGAAAACTGCAGGGGATGGACACTTGAATGTGTAGCTTATTCAAGGAACAGCTACTCTGGGTCTTTGATAAGTATATACCTATCGGCAGGGAAGTAGTTGTCGAAACATGGTTTACTAAAGAAGTTGAAGCTCTTGTCACGAGAAAGAAGAAGACTTACGTGAGGATGAGGCATGAAGGCTCAGTTAGGGGGCTTGAGAGTTATAAATTGGCCAGTAAAGATACAAAGCGTGGGCTAAGAAGAGACAGGAGGGCACATGGGAAATTGTTGGCAGATAGGATCAAGGAAAACTCTAAGGCCTTCTATAGGTAAATCAGAAATAAAGGAATGACTAGACTAGAATTGGGGCCAATCAAAGACAGTAGTGGGAAGTTGTGTGTGGAACCTGAGGACATAGGGGAAGAACATAATGAATATTTTTGTCAGTATTCACATTGGAAAAGAGCAATGTTAGTGAGAATATGGAGATATAGGCTACTAGATTAGATGGAATTGTGGTTGACAAAGAGGAGGTGTTAGCAATTTAGAAGATCTGAAAATAGACAAGACCCCTGGGCTGGATGGGATTTATCTTTGAATTCTTTGGGAAGCTAGGGAGGAGATGTCAGAGCCTTTGGCTTTGAATATATGTCATTATTATCAACAGGAGTAGTACCAGAAGACTGGAGGAGAGCAAATGTTGATCCCTTGTTTAAGAAGGAGATTCGAGCCAACGCGGTAATTATAGGCCAGTAAGCCTTACTTCGGTTTGGGTAAGGCTTTGGAGAAAGTTATAAGAGATAGGATTTATAATCATCTGGAAAGGAATCATTTGATTAGGGATAGTCAACATGGTTTTGTGAAGGGTAGGTCGTGCCTAACTAATCTTATTGAGTTCTTTGAAAAGGTGACAAAACAGGTGGATGAAGGTAAAGCAGTTGATGTGGTGTATATGGACTTCATTAAGATGTTTGATAAGGTTCCATATGGTAGGCAATTGCACAAAATATGGAGGCATGAGATTGAGGGTGATTTAGCAGTTTGGATCAGAAATTGGCTAGCTGAAAGAAGACAGGGGGTGGTGGTTGATGGGAAATTGTGGTGTGCCGCAAGGATCTGTTTTGGTGCCAATGCTATTTGTCATTTTTATAAATGATCTGGATGTGGGTGTAGAAAGATGGGTTAGTAAATTTGTGGATGACACTATGGTAGGCAGAGTTGTGGATAATGCCGAAGAATGTTGTGGGTTACAGAAGGACATAGGTAAGATGCAGAGCTGGGCTGAGAAGTGGCAAATGGAGTTTAATGCAGAACAGTGTGAAGTAGTTCACTTCGGAAGAAGTAACAGGAATGCAATGTACTGGACTAATGGTAAAATTCTTGGCAGTGTGGATGAATAGAAAGATTTCGGTGCCCAGGTGCATAAATCCCTGAAAGTTGCACCCAGGTTGATAAGGTTGTTAAGAAGGTATACGGTGTGTTAGCTTTTATTGGTAGGGGGATTGTGTGTCGGAGCCCTGAGGTCATGCTGGAGTAAGGCTGCACCTGGAGTATTGCGTACAGTTCTGATCACCGCATTAAAGGAAGGATGTGCAACAATGAATGTAGAGAACACAGCCTTGATGAGATCGTGGATTCTGGCGGACTTGTAGGGTTGATATGTGAACTTAATTCAACTAGTGAAAGTTAGACAGTTAAACTGGTCAAAATTACTTACTTGCCTAAGGGTTGATGGATTCATGTTGACACTCAAGTTTATATTCTGAGTTGACTGCAAGAATATCCAATCAAAGTTGCTGACTAGAGTTTGATTCAGTGGGGAGCTAACCTGACTGGGAAATGACTGTGAATTTCCCACCCTTCCAAGCCTGCACAGAGGACAAAGGGACACAAGAAAATATGTAAAAACATTACACTTTCCTCATTTTCATTGAGCTTTCTGCATTGGATCAGAAGCGCTCTTCTCAGCCTTGCAAAATCAAAATAGAATAGAAGCAACAAACTGTGGATGCTGAATACCTGAAATAAAAATAATCTAACCAAAATGGCTGCTGCATCACATGACATTGCAGCTCATCCTTTGATGACAAAACTATTTTCATAATCATATATCTACATGTCCGACCCATCCACAGCATGGAACCCGTCAACTGATCTCCACTTACTTGGGTTCACTCAGCTTTGTGAGATTACCTGCTGCTTCCCACATAAAACACTGCTGCCTTTGACAATTACTGATAGTTCAGACAGCATCATGTGCTCTAAAAACCTGCTTTCATCAGTCCTTACTCTCAGTTCAGATTGTTTTGCATGCTTTACAGCAGAAGATGTATGAGAGTTTTTCTATTCTGTGTAGAAGTGAGTCCCTGTAAAGTTTGACCATAGATCTCTACCAAGCAGTAAAACAAGATGATAAAGACAAAATAAATTCTTGTTTCTCTCCCCACAGATGCTACCACATCTATTGAATTTCTCTAGCATTGTCGACATTTGTAATAAATAAGAGGGGATGAGTTAAGATTGCACAGTATCGTCAGTTTGAAATTTGAATTTATAGAGTACCTGAAACCAAGCAAGCTATGATTTTACCTGGAGTCGAGAGTGTGGTGCTGAAAAAGCACAGCAGGTCAGGCAGCATCCGAGGAGCAGGAGAGTTGACATTTTCGGGCAAAAGCCCTTCATCAGGAACTATTTTAGCTAGATCAGCCTATCAGTGTAGAAGTTAGATTTACCCAGGAGAAGAGATTAAAGAAATGGAAAGCATCTCAACAGATGCTTTCATCAGTCTGATACTCAACACAATCCTCCCAGATGAAAGCAAGACTCACAGGTCATCCATTTGAACATGTAATGCCAAGGTTGTGTAAATTCTAGAAAATTGCTAGCTGCAAGCATATTAATTCTTAATTTATTTATTAGACAGTCTTTTGTAATCCTGCTAACCTGTCAGATGAAGGAGAGCTGATCCAAAATGAATCTCCCCAATGTACATCATTCTCAGGTATTTGGTCTTAGCTCTGAATTTCTACACAGCAGGGAATTAATGTTGAACTGCAATGGCAGAAGTGAACTGTTTGGAACTTCTGCTATTTACTTCAACACTATCTGCTAATTAATTGCATATTTAATTCAGGGACTTTGTTGTGTGATTGAAATAATTGGCATGAAAAGGTTAATTCATTCAGCCAGTACTTATGTGCAGATCCCAATGCAAGATTGATAGTGCAAATACTGAGATAATTTATATACCCACTCCCAGATAGTGTGGCTGTCTCTCAGCCTGGCATGGCCTCAGCGTGGTCTCCTACTCTTGAGATGATTCCAGAGCGATCTCCCAGCCTCATGAATCTTGAGATGAAGTCAGGCATGGTCTGGAGCCAAGGTCTGGAGTGGAGTGGAGTGGAGGCTATGTCCCAGTGTGACTGGGTTGGAAGACCATGTTTCTAAACTTTTATTTCTGCAATGCTGAGTTTCATATTTTTCTATTTTTCTAAGATCTTGTAACTAAAGAAGTTGTACCTAGGTACCTTTGTACCTAAGATGGTGTTGTAAGTGGTGACTTGTAAATTTTTCATTGTACTCATTTGAATACATGTTACAATACAATTAATTTTAATTCTAATAAAATGCTTGCATGAGCGAGAGTTCAGATAAGTTTTATCCAACTATCAACAATGTCTTTAATATCCAACTGATGACACATACAGAAAGAGAAAACAAAACTTAAACATTGCTAAAAAGGAGACAGGAAGTTGAATTTTTTTATACTAATCTCATCAGTGTTAGGATACAAGAAGCGAGGTTAGACAAAGGGATATGATTTTATCCAGTATGACAAAAGTATTGCTGATTGACTGGAGCATCATTGGCAAACCAAAGACCAAACTCTGCTGTATGCTCATTGCAATGTCCTTACCAATCAGAATCTACCTATGTGGTCTGAAAATTAAGAATGACACTTAATGGTTCTTGCTGCATCTCCATGTCAATAATGGCCCAATCAATCAGCGCCCTCTTCTCATGCTGTGTACAATGGTATCTCATTCTGTTTATTCTGTCCTCATTCTGATGTCACCCAAGACAAAAAAGTCTGAAACGTTTAGCAAAAGGAGAACACTTAAGATGATCAATTGATTGTTTTTTGTCTTTTAATTGATGAGATGAAGTATAAAATGATAAATTATTTTGGCTCAAATGTTTGTAAAACACTGAATACCATGCAGGAATTCCAGTCTCTCCCTGATCTTAATTACCGTGCTGAAAATGTTTCTGACAATGGTCATTTGCATAGAATGAAATTATTTATTCATTTTGTATGATGATAAAAATCACATAACACCAGGTTATAGTCCAACAGGCTTATTTGGAAGCACTATAAACCTGGTTTAACTTTGTCCACCCCAGTCCAACACTGGCACTTCCGAGTCATTTTCTCTGATGTCATTGTTCTAACACTTAGTTGGAAGTATCAGTAAGTGTAAACATTAGTAAAGCTTTGCTGTTATTTTGGTACAATGTAGAAGAGGCAGCATCTTGATCCCTTTTATCCCTGTAATCAGGGAGTGACTGCAAGAAAAGATCAAACAGATTGAGGGGTTTTCAACCCTAGAAAGAACCAGAAGGGAGATTAGGAGAAATTTATTTGTGTACAGTTGTTATGGTCTGAAAGAGATTCAATCATATCTTTCAGAAAAGAATTAAATAAAGACTTGTGGGATTAAAAACACATAGGACAAAGTGGAATGGGTAGGGGAGTAGAATTGAACAGATAGTTCTTTCAAAAACCTAACAGGCATGATGCACTGAATGGCTTATTGTGTGATAACTCTCTGAGATTCCAAACTGAGGCAAATCACCATATAGATTCATAAGAGAGATAATAGAACAGAAAAGATAAAACATTCCTTATTTAAAAGAGCGAAAGACTGATATAAATGTGCTCTTCTACAGAAAAAAATGATAGAATAGACATTAGAACAAAAGGGAAGCCCTGTACAAGTCAAAAAAAACTGGACCTCTCCAAAAATAAAACTTGGTGTTGAGGAAAGGTGAATGAATGGTGTTCTTTATTCATATCCATTTTGTGGCACTTGTTGTCAACAGTATTTAGTTTCAATTATTAGTACCAGTGTATCTCATTTTGTGTAGAAAAGTAATTGAAAACACAGGAAGCTGAGAATGGTTTTGTGCTGATCTGGCAATAGGTGCCTGGAGCATACATTCCGATATTATGATGGGATATTTGAATTTTACTGCCATCGCTTGCAGGCACCTCAAGGAAGGTAGCACTAATGATGCTAAACATTCAACAAATCCCCAGGGATTGAAACATGGTTAGTTGTCTAACAGAAGGATCTCGGAGCAGCTGGACAAAAGATGTACAGTTATTTTTAACTTTCTGTTCAGTAATTGGAAGCATAACCACGATTACTTATTTTCTGGAAAATAAAGAATGTATTTAATTTCTATCAATTCATTGAAAGGGAAAGTTTTTTTTTTGCCAGGGTTTTCTTCTGATCATCTGCAGGGATTTCAGTTGAGAATCCTGAGTTAACTGAACAATATCTTAAATGTTTGTTTGACAATGTTATGGTTATGGTAGAGAATTGACATAACTCCCTCCCTGGACCCTGGAAAATCCACCTCCATTTTATGTTTTCAGCACTTACACTCAGTAATCATGTAGTCACATTCTGAAACATGTCTCACTAATGCCCTCTGCCGAATTTCATCAATTTGGCAGTTTCAACCACAATTTCAATCACCTCACAAATTTTCTCTGCGATATCTGCTTGTTCCCAATTCCTATTTGTAAAGTACGCTTCACTCAGTTTAACAGGCTGAATGTGCAAACAAGATCTTATTGTGACAATGTTCAATCCTGACAACTGACAAATGAGCAGAGGTGGCAAAGACCCACCAGGAACATCCAACCTCTCACCAAGACAAAATTACGTCATTGAAAGACAAGAGGAAAATGCAATAGAAACAGTGACATTAAGCACAGTGAACAAAGATTGTGGCATATTATTAAATCATTTAATGAGGCAGACTGGGCTTGAGCAAAATTAGTACGCCTGAGTGAATTACTTAGAGAAACAAAAAGTTAGCAATTGGCTGATCAGTGATTTCTAAAGGTACAATATGCTGAACACTTAGATTCAAAGATCACTTCACTTGTTCATCGCTATAACTCATGGGGTTGGCTAAGTTCCAATCAATTACTTATTTGTTGAGATTAAATGTCATAAGCTGTTTATAATGGAGTTACTATTGGGACCTCAAGATAAAATTATTCTCAGGAGAGGTTTATCATGACAGAATATGCAATAAGTAAAGTTTCTTGTAAAAGCTGGTTTATCCTCCCTTATCAGAGAGTCATAGAGTCCTACAGCACGGAAACAGACGCTTCAGTAACTCATCCATGCTAATAAAGTTTCCCAAACTAAACTAGTCTCATTTGACTGCATTTGACTTCATCTATACTTCCCATTGCCCAGAATAATCAAAGATTCCTCCCACCCCTGTGATATTTTTTCCCACCCTCTTCTGTTGAGCAGAAGATATAAAAGTTCATAAACATGAATGAATAGATTCAAGAACAGCTTCTTCCCTGCTGTTATCAGAGTTTTGAAATGCCCTCATGTTGATTTCCTTCTGCTGAGCAGCTGTAACACTGTATCCTGTACTTTGTTCTGTTATCTTGATGCACTTGTATAGTATGATCTGCCAGTAAAACACATTAGATAACACTTTTCTTTGTATCTCAGTACCTGTGAAAGTAATAAATAAAATCAAAGTCAAATCAAATATACTTGCAGAATCTCTTTGAATTGTCCTTAACCTTATAACCAAAGCTGCCAGCCTTGCTCATCAGATTCTCAACAAGTTTGTCGGGATAGGTGACATTGTTTCACTGACCGTCTGCTGAAAGGGAGTGTAGAATGCATCAAGCTCCTCAGGTAGGGATGTACTGTTGCTCACAATTTTGCTGGACTTCAGTTTATAGCTGGTTATGTTGTTTAAGCTTTGTGACAAATGACAGGTGTCCGTGTGGTTCGTCTGGGTCTCAAACCTATTTTGGTATTGACTCTTGGCATTCCTGACGGCCTTACACAGGTCATACATAGATTCCCTGTATAGATCAGGATTGCCTGAATTGTACCTCTCAAACCTGGACTTCAGTACGGAGTAGATCTCCCAATTTATCAATGGAACTGAGAGAGTGGAAACAGTGGAGGCTACATCCCTGGATGGTTTCAAACCACCAACCCTTCAGCTAACAGTCGAATAAACTGACCAGTAGTGCCGAGGAGACTGGCCATAATGCCACGGAGATTGGCACAGAGATCTTAAGTGACGGAAGTGAGATTCAACTCCAGGTGGGAGCAAATCTTTTATATATGCTGTTGAATCTTACATTATGTGAAATTAAAAACACTGGCAAGTCTAGGCAGGAGATATTAAGCTGATTTATTTTCCAGACAACAAGAGAATGTACAGAACATTGTACAGATTAAAAAAAAACACAACAGCTTCCTGATAACTAAACTTAGTGCAAACTATTTGCAATGCACTGCGTATGGGTGGCATATATGTCCAAGGGTCTGCATCATTAAATTCAGCTTCATTTGAGACTAGGAAAAAAATCTGGTCTAATAATTCTGCTGGGTAAAGCAACTACTTTCTAAGTAAAGTGGTGGCAATATGAAAGCATCTATAAACTTGAACCATTTCACTTCTCACTGAGGTGTGAGTTAGCAAATCAATCGTCCCTAGGGCAAATCAATATGCACATGGCATGAGCTATCTAATCCTTTACACCATCGACATCTGTTACATTATAAATTATAGGAGGTCCATTCCTGGCAACAGCACTGTAATATTAAAAAAAAGGTCATGCTCAAGAAATGGTTTCTCTCCACATTCCTGGAATTAAAGCACAGCCACTGACACCAAATGGATGTGATGTGGAGGTGCCTGGGTTTGACTGGGGTGAACAAAGTTAAAAATCACACAGCACCAGATTATAGTGCAACAGGTGTATTTGGAAGTACAAGCTTTCAGAGCATCTGATGAAGGAGAAGTGCTCTGAAAGTTTGTACTTCCAAATAAACCTGTGGGACTGTAACCTGGTGTTGTGTGATTTTTAACTAAATAATGGAGCTGTGGGTGAGCTGATAGCAAGAAAGAATTTTCAAGGAATCACTGGGTTGGAATTGAGTGATGCTGAATGTATGTATACTCAGTTTTGGAGACTTAATAGATTAAAAGTATGATACTCAAGCATTATATTCATAAATAAGCTTAAGTTAATGCTTTCTCAATACAGTTACTTGCAAGTCAGCAAGGTGATTGAATGACATGATACCACTATAAGGTATATCACATACCATTATTTTATATCTCTTATTTTCTGCATTATTCAAGGTTTAAATGAAGTTAAGACTTGCATTTATTTGAAACGGTCAAAAACTCATGACTTCCTGATGTGCTTTACAGTCGAGTCATTGTTTATAAAGTGCAATCTATGTTGTGATGTAGGAAATAGAGGTTGGGTTAGCTCAATTGGCTGGACAGTTGGTTTGCAGAGTACTGTGATGCCAACAGTGTGGATTTATATCCCCACTCCTTCTCAACTTCTCCCCTCACCTGAGGTAGGGTGAACACTCAGGTTAAACTCAATAATGAGGTCGTCCCACTCTAATGAGAAAGCAGCTCTATGGTCTGCTAAGACTATGGTGACTCAATGTAGGAAACATGGTAGCCAATTTTCACACAGAAGCTCTCCTGAATACCAATATCTTGATAATCTGTTCAGAATTATTTTACCAATATCTGATGTCAGTGACAAATTCTTTCACGTCTTCTTTAAATCCAAGATTACAAAGTTGGCTTGTGCCTCTTGCTGGTTTTAAAATTATAGCTATTGTTTGAATTTTCATATCGGATAAAGTAGTTTGCACTATTGTGGAGAGAAGTTTGTCACTCACAGCAGGTCATCAGTTTGTAGCTGTTGTTTCTGTTTTCCATTTGTCTCTCATCCTGTTGACTATGAGAGGGAATGCCAATTTTTTTTCCTTCCTGTTTTGTACATTCAGTGCTAGAATATTGATTTGAAGGGAGATGGGTGCCAGTTAGTCAAATATACATAATCTATCTGTTATAAAGCACAGGCCACCTTTTCCTTGAGCTTTCCAGGTCCTACAAAGTTCTTTATCTGTTTTAGAGGAGTGCCTGTTATACATTAAGCCATATACAGCAAATTTGCTGATTAACACTTTCAATCTTTGGGCACATTGTGCTGATTGCCAATTATTTTTTGACATCTTCAAAGAATAAACATTGTGCTGAATGAAACAGAATGTCTTCACCTCTGACCTCAAGTCTTCTTGCAAGGGTTATCATAGCTTTTTGATCAATGACTTGCAGTTAACTCCAGGACATCTCTGCAGAGTTTCTCAGGGTAGTGCCCTAAACCCAACCAGCTTCAGCTGCATCAGCAATGATTTTGTGTCCATCATAAGGTCAGAAGTGGAGACGTTTTCTAATGATGCATAGTGGTATAGTATCCTTTGGAACTCTTCAGATACTGAGGCATTCCAAGTTGAAATTCAGCAAGATCTGAACAACATACAGGCTTGGACTGTCAAGTAGCACAAATCAATCTTTATCTGGAGTTCCTTCACCACAAATATGGAGAGGCCAAAGACCGCTCCAAATCTAGCTTATTTACAGCTCAGATCGGAGGTCAGTTATATTCTACCTTTCCCAATAAAGTATAGGATATTTATACATTTGCTCACTGTCATGAGGTCAAAAGATATTAAAACTCCCTTTCTCTTGTTGCTGCCAAACAAATACCAGTAGTAGCCAGCTCCAACAAGACGGAATCTAATCCTGGACTTTGCCAATCAATGCCATTGTCATCACTGAATTTCCTATGATCAACATCCCCAGGGTTACTATTGACAGAAACTGAGCTGTACTAATCGTATAAATACTGTGGCTATTAGATCATGTCAGAGGCTAGGAATCCGACTCATGGTTAACTAAAGCAGTTGTGTATACCATCTGCAACTTACTGTGCAGACATTCACATAATCTCTTTAGATAGCACCTTGTAGTTGAGAACATACCTGCAAGTTCCTCTGTAAGCCACTCATCATTGTGACCTTTATATCTATCTAACTATAGAAATGTATATCATATATCCCTGTTCCTTCACTGGCTGGAGGAAAAGTCTGGAATTGCTTCTCAAACAGCATTGTTTGATACACTGAAGCTGTTCAAACAAACAGGTGACCACCAGCTTCTCAGGGACAATTAGGTATGGGCAACAAATACTGGCCTAATCAACAATGCACACATTCAATGGCAAGAAGAAAAAAAAGTGCTCATTTTCCATTGGTCAGGTAGCACTCACAAGCCTTGGTCTCACGGGATCTGGGTACCAATCAGTTGTTCATTCTTTTTATACTAGTGCAAGGATTTCTGGTTGTTTATGGTTATTGATGAACCATAACTGGAGGGGTACTTACCTTAGGTAACAAAAACATGTTACAAGTAGTTCTGCGATAATGTGACACTTGCATTCTTCTGCAACCTTGCACTACAGAAAATTGCCCTGTGGAAAACCGTTGTAGAAAAATGTGCTATAGAAGATGGCTATACCCATTCAATAGAATGTTTGTGTTAGCCAAGCAGCGTCCATAATTGGTCAATTGTGTTATAGCCAATGCATATTGATGAAACCCACGTTATACCAGAATGACCTATACTACATCTCAGAAACTATAGGCAGGTTAACATTGTTCATGTACATGGGGGAGGCAATACCTTAATGGTTCTATCGCTGGATTGTTAATATAAAGACCCAAGTAATTTTCTGGGGACCCAGATTTAAATCTTGTCACGGTGAGTGGTGGAGGTAAGAGTCTATTGATGACCCTGAATCAATTGTCAATTATCAGGAAAATCCCACATGGTTCACTAATGTCTTTAAGTGAAGGAAACTGACATCCTTACCTTGTCTGACCTACATGTGATTTCAGACCCACAGCAATGTGGTTGACTCTTAATTGCCCTCTGGGCAACCAGGGATGGGCAATAAATGCTGGCCTAGTCAGCAATGCCCTCATCCCAAAATTGAATTAATTTAAAAAAAATAATAACTGCATTGTGATCCAATGAGAACAGTCCATAAACAAAAACAGAAATTGCTGAAGAAAATTCAGCACGTCTGGAAGCATCTGTGGAAAGTAAGCAATGTTAACATTTTGAGTCCAATGTCCCCTCTTCAGAACTGATAGCAGCTAGGAATAGGTTAGTAGATATGTTGAAGAGATGGTGCGGGGGGTGGGAGTGGTGGGAAGCATTAAACAGCAGGTAGAGATGGAGCCCAGAGGAAAAGAAAAACAGTTGAGCAGACAAAGCAATGGGTAAAGGTCAGCCTAGTCGAATCAATAGCTGTTAATCAGGACTATTAGAAACTGACAATGGGTTGTATGTGGTGGCAGCCCATGTGATGACAAGGCCTGGTGTGTGGGGGTTGGGGTAGGCACAGGGAGAAGGTGCTAAATCTATTGAACTCGATATTGAATCCAGAAGGCTGCAGAGTCCCGAAGCGAAAAATGAGGTGTTGCTCTTCCAGCATACCTAATGCTCCACCCAGTGGCTCGGTTATATATAATGGTTGGCACAGTTTTAGCTTTACTCATAACAATTACCATCCACTCATTAGATTACTTACAGTGTGGAAACAGGCCCTTCGGCCCAACAAGTCCCCACCGACCCGCTGAAGTGCAACCCACCCATACCCCTACATTTACCCCTTACCTAACACTATGGGCAGTTTAGCATGGCCAATTCACCTGACCCGCACATCTTTGGACTGTGGGAGGAAACCGGAGCACCCGAAGGAAACCCACGCAGACACGGGGAGAACGTGCAAACTCCACATAGTCAGTCGCCTGAGGCGGGAATTGAACCCAGATCTCTGGCGCTGTGAGGCAGCAGTGCTAACCACTGTGCCACCGTGCCACCCATCATCTCCACTCATAACATTTACTCGGAATTTAATCATCATATATGGACATAATATACAATTGGGATAAACAATTGTGTTATATTTGTCATGACTCCTTCTCCCTCAGGTCTCTACTGCACTACTGTTTTCTAACTTTTTCAGAATGCGTTCATTTTGGATTTGGAAGATCAGTAGGCAGTGGGCGGCTGATCTTGGTGTTGCATGTTCATTTCTTTGACCACTCGATAATTTCACCAATATAGTTCGTGGTTGACTACTTTCACTGTTTTTAGTGGTTCATTACCTGATCCAAAAGTTCGTTGATTTCATGAATTTGCTACATAGAAGTCAATTGAGCTCATGGAAGAAACAGCTTCTCTCAGAATCGTGGGTAGTGACTCCAGATCATCTGTGGCCACGTTTAACCTTTAATGCCAATTTAGTTTTGTTTTAAAAGAGGATTGATACAGCAATGTTTGCTGTAAATGTAAATCAGTGGCTGCCCAGGTAGTAATTCTGGAATGTCATGCCCAAGCAGTGTCAGAGAGACTTCAAATGGAAAGAGATAACGAGGGTCTGATTACCCAATCTCTTTTAAACAGAATATCATCTTCGACACCCAATTTTGTGTTTCACCATTCTATGCATTTACAAAAGGCAGGATTTAAAAGCAAGCTTCAGCCATGAACTGTGCATGAGTGGACTAATGTCCTAGTGTGTGGGCAAGTGTATTGCCAGTGTCACAGCTTTGTGTCATTAAACAGCCCTGTGTTGTAGGTAAGAGGGTAACTCTGGACCCTATGTATGCTGCCAGCCAGCCAGTTTTGAAAAGAATCAGGATAAAGGAATTTCAATCAATCCACAAGCTAAGGATCTCAAAATTAGCTGTTGAACTATCATCATCCACTGTATAAACCTTATCACCTTACTACTCAATAATCAGAAACAACTCAGAGACAGATCAAAATGTTATTTAGGTAAAAACGAGGACTGCAGATGCTGGAAACCTGAGGCTGGATTAGAGTGGTGCTGGAAAAGCACAGCAGGTCAGGCAGCATCCAAGGATCAGGAAAATCGACGTTTCAGACAAAAGCCCTTCATCAGGAATACAGACAGGAAGCCTGCGGGGTGGAGAGATAAATGAGAGGGGAGTGGGGGAGGGGAGTCGCATAGAGTACAATAGGTGAATGGGGGAGGAGATGAAGGTGATAGGTCAGAGGGGAGGGTGGAGTGAATAGGTGGAAAGGAAGATAGGCAGGTAGGACAGGTCATGGGGACGTTGCTGAGCTGAAAGGTTGGAACTAGGGTAAAGTGGGGGAAGGGAAAATGAGGAAACTGTTGAAGTCCACATTGATACCCTGGGGTTGAAGTGTTCCAAGGCGGAAGATGAGACGTTCTTCCTCCAGGCGTTGGGTGGTGAGGGAGCAGCGGTGGAGGAGGCTCAGGACCTCCATGTCCTCGGCAGAGTGGGAGGGGGAGTTGAAATATTGGGCCACAGTGCGGTGTGGTTGATTGGTGCGGGTGTCCCGGAGATGTTCCCTAAAGCGTTCTGCTAGGAGGCGTCCAGTCTCCCCAATGTAGAGGAGACCGCATCGGGAGCAACGGATACAATAAATGATATTGGTGGATGTGCAGGTAAAACTTTGATGGATGTGGAAGGCTCCTTTAGGGCCTTGGATAGAGGTGAGGGAGGAGGTGTGGGCACAGGTTTTACAGTTCCTGCGGTGGCAGGGGAAAGTGCCAGGATGGGAGGGTGGGTCGTAGGGGGGCGTGGACCTGACCAGGTAGTCATGGAGGGAACGGTCTTTGCGGAAGGCGGAGAGGGGTGGGAAAGGAAATATATCCCTGGTGGTGGGGTCTGTTTGGAGGTGGCGGAAATGTCGGCGGATGATTTGGTTTATGCAAAGGTTGGTAGGGTGGAAGGTGAGCACCAGGGGAGTTCTGTCCTTGTTGCGGTTGGAGGGGTTGGGTCTGAGGGCGGAGGTGCGGAATGTAGATGAGATGCGTTGGAGGGCATCTTTAACCACGTGGGAAGGGAAATTGCGGTCTCCAAAGAAGGAGGCCATCTGGTGTGTTCTATGGTGGAACCGCTCCTCCTGGGAGCAGATACGGCGGAGGCGGAGGAATTGGGAATACGGGATGGCATTTTTGCAAGAGATAGGGTGGGAAGAGGTGTAATCCAGGGAGCGGTGGGAGTCGGTGGGTGGGGAGAAACTGGCAGTGGCAAGAGGGGCGGCACTGATG
>NC_057736.1:36489967-36497307 GCF_004010195.1 Chiloscyllium plagiosum | reverse complement strand
CTAGTGGGGATAGGACAGTGTCGAGGTAGGTAGAAATGAGTTCAGTTGGGCAGGAGCATGCTGAGACAATGGGTCGGCCAGGGTGGTGAGGCTTGTGGATCTTGGGAAGGAGGTAGAACCGGGCAGTGCGGGGTTCCCGGACTATGAGGTTGGAAGCTGTGGGTGGGAGATCTCCTGAGGTGATGAGGTTCTGTATGGTCTGGGAGATGATGGTTTGGTGATGGGGGATGGGGTCATGGTTGAGGAGGTGTGCTCGAGTTGGTGTCTGGCTTCAGCAGTGTAGAGGTCAGTGCGCCAAATTACCACTGCACCCCCTTTATCCGCTGGCTTGATGGTGAAGTTGGGATTGGAGCAGAGGGAGTGGAGGGCTGCATGTTGTGAGGGTGAGAGGTTGGAGTGGGGGAGGGGGGTAGACAAGTTGAGGCGGTTAATGTCTCAGCGGCAGTTGGAAATAAAGAGATCGAGAGCGGGTAATAGGCCAGCAAAGGGTGTCCAGGTGGATGCAGTGTGTTGGAGGCGGGTGAAAGGGTCCTCGGAAGGTGGGCGGGTGTCCTGATTGTAAAAGTAAGCTCGGAGACGTAGGCGGCTGAAGAAGTGTTCGACGTCACGGTGTGTATTAAATTCATTGATGCGTGGGCGGAGGGGGATAAAGGTAAGGCCTTTGCTGAGGACTGATCGTTCGTCCTCAGTGAAGGGAAGGTCGGTGGGATGGTGAAAACTCGGCATGGCTGGGACCTAGGACCTGGGACCTGGTGTGGGTGTGCAGCTGGGAGTGAGGGTGGAGCCTGTGACTGGAGTGGGTGTGCTGGTAGGGGGAATGGGGATGGAGTCATGAGCAGGGATGATGTTCCCCTCAGGGTTCTGGGGAGCGGGGATGGTGACAGTGGGACCTGTGGAGGGGGGGGCGTGTCAGCAGAATGCAGGTGAATGGCGTTGTTTGTCAACTTTCTTTTGTCCTCACTTCTTATCCCTAATCTGTGCCTTTGTGTGTTGTGTTATTATTTCTTCTCATGGTTAGCAACAAACAAACTCACTCTTTTATTAACTCAAGAAAGCCTGGCTAGCTTTTCTCTTTTAAAGCATAAATTGATTTGGTCTGGGAGAAGAGGAAAGGAAACATTTTAGAGAGTCTAATTGTGTCTAACCAAGAGGGTGGATGAATAAAGAAGGGCCTCATCCCTTTTCATATGGGAGCTTAATAATTTGGGGTATCCCAACTGGAACCACAGCAAATTGAGGTACCCTGCCAAGGTACTGGTCATAATACTTCATGTTTCATAGCTTGTACTAGTCATGCAATTGACCTCTCTCTAGATATTTTAGATGTCTTCCATCAAACTGTATGTTTTCAGGCTTGGTGTAATAAATCTCTTTCACATCATTCTGCGGTATTGAATAATCTGTTTCACCACTGTGCTGGCAGTACTGGTTTGATTAAAAGTTCACCAATAATTTCCAATCGACTGCATTGATTTGCTTTCGGAAAAGTATTTGCTGGTTGCCTTAATTCTTGCTGGCAATTAACTATTGAGGAGTCTCCGATTCTGTCAGAAATGTAGCCTAGATTAATCTGTGTCTTCTTCCCTACAGATAAATTTAACACAAACTTACAGGTAGCTAGACAAATCTTAGATCTAATGTGAGTAATTTTTGTTGTTTGAAACATTTTCATAAATTTAGCCATTAATCTTGGAAGGTCCATATAGCCTTTCACTGAAAGAAGGGTCGCTAAACCCAAAATGTTGACTCTGCTTTCTTTCTAAAGGTGCTCCCAAATCTGCTGAGTTTCTCCAGCAATTTCTGTTTTTGTTAATCTTTCACTAGCTGTTTTCCTCGGTCGGTCAATGGTGGTTTTCTTATGAAATGGTTGATGTGGTTCTTAATTCTATTGAGTGTAAGGTGATTAGTGCAAAGCATGCATCCTTGTTTAAGTATGTGTATTGGTTTTGGATGACATACACATTTTCATAAATCCAGTACTCTTAATGCTGTAACGAGATTCCTAATATTCCATTAATCTTAATCTATTTGCACTGTACAGCGGTAGATTATAATTTTATGTGACTTAGCCAAGCTATTCAGGCAGTTAAGGCATTGATACTCACCCCTGTGATTAAAGAACAAAGTGTTTATTATAAATAAGTTCAGTCATGAGGTTGTGATGGATCTCCTAGGAATGCTGCGGGATCTCCACCTGTGAAATACACCTTCAGCTGTGGATATTTCGTCTAATGGTTCTGAGTAACCTACTGGGTAGAGGTATTTACCAACTAGTATTTCTGACTTCAGCATTCCTTTGGAAATGACCATTCACTTTTTCCAAGTTAGCAGACCTTTTTCATAGCCAAATATCGTCTTTACCTGTGGTTTTCTTTCCACACTGACTCTCAGTATCTGATATTTTGTGTTGGCATGTCATATGCCTTGGAGAAAGTGAGGACTGCAGGTGCTGAAGATCAGTGTCGAGAGTGTGGTGCTGGAAAAGCACAGCAGGTCAGGCAGCATCCAAGGAGCAGGAAAACCAACGCTTCAGGAATCCTGATGAAGGGCTTTTGCCCGAAATGCCATATGTCCTGTGGAGTGTGTGTACTTTTTATATTAATTTGTTCTTCTTTTTTAGATTAGATTCCCTACAATGTGGAAACAGGCCCAATCAGTCCACACTGACCCTCCAAAGAGTAACCCATCCAGACCCATTTCCCTCTGACTAATGCCCCTAACACTATGTGCAATTTAGCATGGCCAATTCACCTGACCTGCACATCTTTGGACTGTGGGAGGAAACCAGAGCACCCAGAGGAAATCCACGCAGACATGGGGAGAATGTGCAAACTCCTCACAGACAGTTGCCCGAGGCTGGAATCGAACCTGGTGCTGTGAGGCAGCAGTGCTAACCACTGAGCCACCATGCAGCTCTGGTTGTTCTTCTTCTCTCAGAGGTTTCCTCGATACTGCTTCCAAAGGCAACTTATGTAGGTCCTTCCAGAGTGAAATCTTTCTTGGACCTAAAAGGGCTAACAGCATTCCAACCATTCCGTCACTTATGAATTCTGTTTGCAACCCTCCACATTCATAGCTTGCATACTAATTTGTACAGGTCATTTATGGAATTGTCTTCAGATTCTTCTTGAAGTTGAATTCTTCTCTTAAACCTTGGCTGTGCATGAAATCTGATTGTCCTGATTTGGTATTCAATTTTTAAACAATTGAAGAAGGGCCTTTTGTACAGTTTCCAGTGTAGTTTTCCATGAGGACCCATTATGAGATGAATCTACTTGGAAATATCGGTTGAATCTTATGGGATCCTGAAGATTGTGTTTGACAATGGTGAGAAATCTATGAGGAATTCAACAAAACTTTTCTCAACATTGGGATCAACTAATTATAACAGCATTCTGGGTATTGAGAAAAGATTCTTGCTGGGGAACAGTGAAAGGCCTATAAATGGGGATTATTGATGCTTTCACCTTCATTAACTGTAAATCTCACCTTCTTAGTTCTCAGTTTCCTATCATAGAGACAAGATGCTGAGGATTCCCAACATGGAAGTCTGAATGATTCCAACTTTTAGCTTGTTCCTTCAGGCTGCCATCTTGGACTTCACCTCAGGCCACACTCCAGGGCACCAGCTGTAGACATTCCACATTCATGGACACTGGCATCCAAGATATGTCCCAGCCTCTCCACACCTAAGGCACATCTCTGGCCCATTTGGAAAACATTGCTACATTTCACTGCTGCACTTTGGAGTGAATCAACGTCTATAATTTGAGATGCACAAAATTATGAGAGGCATGGACAGGGTAGACAGGAAGAAATCTTTCCCCTAGTTGGAGGGAGCAATGATTGGGAGGCACAGAATTAAGGCAAGGCTTGGAGGGGATATAAGGAGAAATGGAATCTGGAACTCTGCCAGTCAAGGTGGTAGAGGCAGGTTTTGAACTGGACCCACTGTGCTGACAATGAACCACCCTCCAGAGTGAAGTGGCAGTGACCCAGCCTGGATGCCTGGCTATGCCCAGGTCCATGGACTGATATCAGAGGCTGCCCTTGATTTACTCTGCAGAGACTCTCTAACTGTCATGGATCTTCCTGGACACACTCCAAACACTTTGAGACATGACTGTCCGCTTACAGTACATGCAGTGTGTTTGCTAAGTATGCATGGTGAGATTGTGAAATTTATGTGATGTACAGAAAACATGTCCACTCCTTTGACTGCTGGCTTCTAACAACCTTGACCACCTACCTGCCAACAAGGCAATTCAGCAATACCATGACTGTTCACCTCCAGCTAAGGTGCAAGGCGTTAAAGAGATAGACAAGGGAATACAGGGATGCTGTGAGCATCCAGAGAGGCATTAAAGGAATGAGCACGAAGAAAGCAAGCAGCCCTGAGATACCTTCTGGATCCAATTCTGGAGCTGAGTTTTTGACCTTGCGCATAATATGTCCTGGCAGCAGCAATTCAATTCTAGAATCATAGAAGTCTACAGCAAGAAAGAGACCCTTCAGCCCCTCAGGTCTGAGCTAATCCCATTTTCCAGCACTTGGGACATGGCTTTGTATGCCGTGGCATCATGACCACACATCCACGCTGTAAGTCCTCAAGATTCGATTTTGAGTTCAACAACCTCAGGGTGCAAACATCTTCTTCCATGTTCCTATATGTCCTGTTCTGTATGGATTATCCCCAGCACAGCCAATTCATTTTCAACTGTTCACAATTCCCATTCTCACCTATTCAGCATTTACTTATTCCCTGGTTTAATGTCAGCAATCTCTTTGTCTGCTTCCTTACTCTCTCTCTGTGTTTCTCTCTCTCTCTCTGTGTTTCTCTCTCTCTGAGTACTAACTCTATCTTTTTGTCTCTATCCATCCCCTCACCTCCTACCCCATTAACATAAATACCACTATTCCGCAGCTGCTTTCAGTTCTAATGAGTGGTCACTGGACTCAAAAAATTAACTCTATTTTTTTCTCTCTAAAGACCTGCTGAGCTTCAGATTTTCGACATCCATGGCTCTATGTTTTATTTTATTTTAGCAATAAATTCAACTTTCCTGAATGAGTTTACTTTGTCATTGTGGTTGCAGTAAGGTTTGGAGGAATGGAGCAAAGATTTAAAAATTATTGAACCTTAACAAATCAGAGAGATTTTCCTTCCTCACGATTAATGTAAATGAGTCAGAACCTTTCAAAGTCATAGGGTCATAGAGTCATAGAGATGTACAGCATGGAAACAGACACTTCGGTCCAACCTGTCCATGCAGACCTGAAATCCCAACCCAATCTAGTCCCACCTGCCAGTACCCTGCCCATATCCCTCCAAACCCTTCCTATTCATAAACCCATCCAAATGCCTCTTAAATGTTACAATTGTACCAGCCTCCACCACATCCTCTGGCAGCTCATTCCATACATGTACCACCCTCTGTGTGAAAAAGTTGCCCCTTAGGTCTCTTTTATATCTTTCCCCTCTTACCCGAAACCTATGCCCTCTAGTTCTGGACTCCCTGACACCAGGGAAAATACTTTGTCTATTTACCCTGTTCATGTCCCTCATAATTTTTTAAACCACTATAAGGTCACCCTTCAGCCTCCAATGCTCCAGGGAAAACAGCCCCAGTCTGTTCAGCCTCTACCTATATCTCAAATCCTCCAACCCTGGCAACATCCTTGTAAATCTTTTCTGAACCCTTTCCAGTTTCACAACATCTTTCCAATAGGAAGGAGACCAGAATTGCACGCAATATTCCAACAGTGGCCTAACCAATGATCTGTACAGCCGCAACATGACTTCCCAACTCCTGTACTCAATACTCTGACCAATAAAGGAAAGCAAACCAAACACCTTCTTCACTATCCTATCTACCTGCAACTCCACTTTCAAGGAGCTATGAACCTTCTCTCCAAGATCACTTTGTTCAGCAACACTCCCTAGGACCTTACCATTCAGTGTATAAGTCCTGCTAAGATTTGCTTTCCCAGAATGCAGCACCTTGCATTTATCTGAATTAAACTCTATCTGCCACTTCTCTACCCATTAGCCCATCTGGTCAAGATCTTGTTGTAATCTGAGGTAACCCTCTTCGCTGTCCACTATACCTCCAATTTTGGTGTCATCTGCAAACTTACTAACTGTACCTCTTATGCTCACATCCAAATCATTTATGTAAATGACAAAAAGTAGAGGGCCCAGCACCGATCCTTGTGGCACTCAACTGGTCACAGGCCTCCAATCTGAAAAACAACACTCCACTACCACCCTCTGTCTTCTATCTTTGAGTCAATTCTGTATCCAAATGGCTAGTTCTCCCTGTATTCCCTGAGATCTAACCTTGCTAATCAGTCTCCCATGGGGAACCTTGTCGAACGCCTTACTGAAGTCCATATAGATCACATCTACCGTTTTGCCCTCATCAATCTTCTTTGCTACCTCCTCAAAAAACTCAATCAAGTTTGTGAGACATGATTTCCCACACACAAAGCCATGTTGACTATCCCTAATCAGTCCTTGCCTTTCCAAATACATGTACATCCTGTC
This sequence comes from Chiloscyllium plagiosum, assembly GCF_004010195.1. NCBI lineage: Eukaryota > Metazoa > Chordata > Chondrichthyes > Orectolobiformes > Hemiscylliidae > Chiloscyllium > Chiloscyllium plagiosum. Next base: position 36,490,760 of record NC_057736.1, on the reverse strand, counting down.
CCTCAGGATTCCCTCTAACAACTTACCCACCACCGACATCAGGCTCACTGGTTATAGTTCCCTGGCTTGTCCTTACCACCCTTTTTAAACAGTGGCACCACGTTAGCCAACCTTCAGTCTTCCGGCACCTCACCTGTGACTATCGATGATACAAATATCTCAGCAAGAGGCCCAGCAATCACTTCTCTAGCTTTCCGCAGTGTTCTCGGGTACACCTGATCAGGTTCTGAGGATTTATCCACCTTTATGCATTTCAAGACATCCAGCACTTCCTCCTCTGTAATTTGGACATTTTGCAAGGTGTCACCATTTATTTCCCTCCAGTCTATATCTTCCATATCCTTTTCCACAGTAAATATTGATGCAAAATATTCATTTAGTATCCTCCCCATTTTCTGCGGCTCCATACAAAGGCCGCCTTGCTGATCTTTGAGGGGCCCTATTTTCTCCCTAATTACCCTTTTGTCCTTCATCTATTTGTAAAAACCCTTTGGATTCTCCTTAATTCTATTTGCCAAAGCTATCTCTTGTCCCCTTTTTGCCCTCCTGATTTCTCTCTTAAGTATACTCCTACTGCCTTTATACTCTTCTAAGGATTCACTGGATCGATCCTGTCTACAGCTTGCATATGCTTCCTTCTTTTTCTTAACCAAACCCTCGATTTCTTTAGTCATCCAGCATTTCCTATACCTATCAGCCTTTCCTTTCACCCTGACAGGAATATGCTTTCTCTGGATTCTTGTTATCTCATTTCTGAAGGCTTCCCATTTTCCAGCCGTCCCTTTACCTGCGA
>NC_057736.1:36440179-36489710 GCF_004010195.1 Chiloscyllium plagiosum | reverse complement strand
CCTTTCTATCCTTCCTGTAGCATTTGTATCCTGGAACATAAAGCTGCCAGTCCTGCCCATCCCTGAGCCATGTTTCTGTAATTGCTATGATATCCCAGTCCCATGTTCCTAACCATGCCCTGAGTTCATCTGCCTTCCCTGTTAGGCCCATTGCATTGAAATAAATGCAGTTTAATTTATTAGTCCTACCTTGTCCCTTCCTGCCCTGACTGTTTGACTTGCTTCTGTTCTCAATGGTATCAGTCTCAGATTCCTGAAGAAGGGCTAATGCCCAAAACGTCGATTCTCCTGTTCCCTAGATGCTGCCTGACCTGCTGCGCTTTTCCAGCAACACATTTCCATATCAGTCTCAGATTGACCTCTTTCCTCACTATCTCCTTGAGTCCCCCCCCACCCCACCTCCACCATATGAGTTTAAATCCTCCCAAGCAGTTCTAGCCAATTTCCCTGCCAGTATATTAGTCCCCTTCCAATTCAGGTGCAATCCGTCCTTCTTGTACAGGTCACTTCTACCCCAAAAGAGATTCCAATGATCCAAAAATGTGAATCCTTCTCCTGTACACCAGCTCCTCAGCCAAGCACTTATCTGCTCTGTCCTCCTATTTCTGCCCTCACTAGCTCGTAGCATCGGGAGTAATCCTGATATTACTACCCTCGAGGACCTCCTTTTTAAATTTCTGCCTAACTCTCTGTAATCTCCCTTCAGAATCTCAACCTTTTCCCTTCCTATGTCATTGGTTCCAATGTGGACAATGACCTCTTGCTGGCCCCTCTCCCCCGTGAGAACATTCTGCACCCTCTCTGAGACATCCTTGATCCTGGCACCAGGTAAGCAACACGCCATTTTGATTTTTTTGCTGCTCTTGGATCCCGACGTACCCCTCGTTGCATTAGAGCCAGTTACAATACCAGAAACTTGGTTGTTCATGTTATGTTCCCCTGAGAATCCATCACCCCCTACACTTTCCAAAACAGCATACTTGTTTGAAATGGGTATAGCCATAAAACACTCCTGCACTAGCTGCCTACCTCTCTTACCTTTCCTGGAGTTAACCAATCTATGTGGCTGTATCTGCGACTTTCGCCCCCTTCCTATAACTGCCATCCATTACATACTGTTGTTGTTGCAAATTCCTCATTGCTTCTAACTGTCTCTCCAACCAATCCATTCAATCTGATAAGATTCACAACCAACAGCATTTACGGCAGATATAATCCGCTGTAATCCTTAAACTCTCTTTAAACTCCTATATCTGACAAGAAGCACACATTACTCTACTTAAGGCTACTTTTGCTTTTTAACAATCTACAGACCCAGAAAATAACACCATCTTATTCCTCCACAAACACTGCCCCAGGTTGAATTAATAATTATGGCTTATATTTTAAGTTTAATCAAGAGACTTATCTCCAAGAAAGAACCCACTCAACTCACTACTGCAGACTTTCTGTATGTCATACTTAAAACAACAATACACTTATCTGCTTCTGTGCTGTGAACTTTACCCAAAAGTTCCTCTAAGATCAGTTGTGAAATTCACTGTTTGTTAATTTTCCCAGACGCACTCTGATGTCCAGCGATACATGAATTCAAACAGCAACGGCAGTGTCAGTTTCTTTCTCTCTTTCTCTCCTGCACTGACCTCACCATGTGCTCTCTTTGTCTATTCTTCTCCCGTTTAAAACTGCTGTTGTTTTGACTTTTTTTTTCTCCATAGTTCCAACACAATGCAACAGCATATAAAACAGTAATTGCTCCTCCTGGAATTAGAGGAAATCACCTCCAGCATCTAAAATACCTCAAAAAAGGAGCAGCTGTTACAGCCAGAAATTTTTCCTGTCCTCCATCTTGGATTACCAGTTTTTTACTGTGACTCATGAGTTGGGGACTTATTCAGAGGTTGTCAGATGCCAGGCATTTTTCCATGGGAAGTTCAAACTTCCCAATCAATTACCATATCATTCAGAAAGTGAGGAATTCCAAGAGATCTGGACATGTATCTTTCTGACCATATTTAGTCTCAGACTATCCAGCAACTGTGAGGTCTGGCCTGATGTTCTTTTAGGATCAATCTAATGCACATTGTTGCAACAATATCGAGATCAACTTTTTAATTGATCAATACGTCAATTTTGCTGTTTGCTGATCATCCTGAGTACACAAAATGGCAGGGCTACCATTGCCAGCAAGCCTCCTGTTTGTCTACCTTGGATTTCAGCATCTGCAGTTTTTTTTTGTCTCTCGGAGTACCATTCCTAGCAGTCTTTGTGTTTGATTATATCAGTGATAGGGACTTGTGCAGTTAGCTGTCTGTTGGTAACACCAAGCAGCCCAGAATTATACCTAGCAGTTTATTTAAAACAGGCAACAGAAGCTTTCTCTGCAAACTCCACATGCAAGCAAAAAGAAGAGTGATTCACCTGGTGAAGTTCAGCCTCAAAAGGACCTGCATATCTTGAAATAAACTTATAAAGTATTTTGAGACATACTAACAAGCAAAAAATTCATTTTATGACCAAATTAGCATTGTGTTGCCTATTATATTAGTTTAGATGCATGCACAATATGACAAGGTCTACTACACTTTGTTATTTTAATTGAATCCCGTTGTGTCAGACACCTTAGCTTTTTTTTAGTATGGGTATGTGATCTGCGAGAATTTCTTTCCTTAAAATTTCCATAGCTGCAAAAAAGCAAGAATTCATCAACCGTTAGCTATACAACTGCTGGAATGTTCCTGGGGCACACATTCTGCCAAATGATTAGAAAGATGCACTCAAGGGCATGCACCTGTAGAGGGAGTCTCTAGAAACAACTCCAGCTTAATAATTGACAAATGCTTCTTGCGACTCTCTTATTAGTCAAACCAGACCTTGCCCCATCTTTCTGCATTGATATGAATTGTGATAGGCACAGAGGCGCTGAAGCTGCCATGGAGCTCGATAACATGATAAATAATGGATGGGGAGTATGCAGCCGTGCAAACAGGCAGGTTCACAATCTCTGACTGAAGATTCTCAACACACACGTACAAAGAAATGGGAATTTTCTGAATCCCACTTGCTTGTTTATTTCTGTGAATCATGGATATCATCTGCCTGAAGGTCAGGTATGTCTGCTTCAAACAATATTAGTCCATGCCAGGCCCCAGTGACAATTTCAAATTTTAGTTCCTCCCAATAAATTGTCTCTAGCTGCTGGTTCTAAAACTCGTATCTTTTCTTCCTTGAATGTCAGGTAGCAGTGGTGGGAGTCAGATAATAGTTGGCTAGACAGCTGGTCCTCAGTGCATGTGATATCAACGGCGTGGGTTGAATTCTTATATCAACCATAGTCAGGCACTGTGAAAGTTCTGTCTTCCCGACCTCACCCCTTGCCTGTATGTTAAGATTAGATTAGATTCCCTACAGTGTGTAAACAGGCCCTTCGGCCCAACAAGTCCACACCGACCCTCCGAAGAGTAACCCACCCAGACCCATTTCCCTCTGACTAATGCACCTAACACTATGGGCAATTTAGAATGGCCAATTCATCTGACCTGCACGTCTTTGGACTGTTGGGGGGAGCTAGAGCACCCGGAGGAAACCCACGCAGACTCAAGGAGAGTGTGCAAACTCCACACAGACAGTCACCCAAAGCTGGAATCAAACCTGGGTCCCTGGCACTGTGAGGCAGCAGAGCTAACCACTGAGTCACTGTACCGCCTCAGCTTATACCGTCACCAGTCCAATCTCTCTAATGATAGAGTGAGCCTCTGGGACTGTGGATATGGTACAGTATAACTGATGATGTTGCTGTAAATTAAGGAAAAGAGTTCAAGAGATGTTATCATATTAGAAGAAGCATGTATTGAGAGAAGTCCAAGATATTACACTAGAGAGCTGATTCAGTAATCTGCAATGTACAGGCATATATTAAGGGGTGTTCCACCATAGCAGGAGTGGAAGATGCAAGATAAGAAGCTAACAACCTCAGGGATAGTGTAGGTGCAGAATTGCACAGCCCAGAGATGCTTAATATAGGTTTCAAGCACAAGACAAGCTGTTGTGGTCGGTAGGAATAATACTTCCAGAGACAAGAGCTGAAGTTAAATCGGAGTCCAAGAGACAAAGCAGAGAGGAAAGATCCTGAAAGTGAGAGAGACCCTTGGAAGATTTTGAAGGTGCGTTCCAGATAAAAAAGGGGAGGACTGTAGTTGGTTTACAAAGGTAGAAGAAAATCACTAATGAGCCTGAATAAGAGGAGGCACTTGTTCAAAGTTTGTGCGAAGATTTGTAGCTCGGGTGCTCGTTGTTGTGGTTCTGTTCGCCAAGCTGAAAGTTTTTGTTGCAAACGTTTTGTCCCCTCGCTAGGCGACATCATCAGTGCTTGGGAGCCTCCTGCGAAGCGCTTCTTTGATGTTTCCTCCGGTGTTTACAGTGGTCTGTCCCTGCCGCTTCCAGTTGTCAGTTTCAGCTGTCCGCTGTAGTGGTTGGTATATTGGGTCCAGGTCGATGTGTTTGTTGATGGAGTTTGTGGATGAATGCCATGCCTCTAGGAATTCCATGGCTGTTCTCTGTCTGGCTTGCCCTATGATAGTAGTGTTGTCCCAGTCGAATTCATGTTGCTTGTTGTCTGCGTGTGTGGCTACTAAGGATGGCTGGTCGTGTCGTTTCGTGGCTAGTTGATGTTCATGTATGCGGATTGTTAGCTATCTTCCTGTTTGTCCTATATAGTGTTTTGTGCAGTCCTTGCATGGTATTTTGTACACTACATTAGTTTTGCTCATGTTGGGTATCGGGTCCTTCGTTCTGGTGAGTTGTTGTCTGAGCGTGGCTGTTGGTTTGTGTGCCGTTATGAGTCCTAGGGGTCGCAGTAGTCTGGCTGTCAGTTCTGAGATGCACCTGATGTATGGTAGTGTGGCTAGTCCTTTTGGTTGTGGTATGTCCTTGTTCCGTGGTCTTTCTCTTCGGCATCTGTTGCAGGGACAGACCACTGTAAACACCGGAGGAAACATCAAAGAAGCGCTTCGCAGGAGGCTCCCAAGCACTGATGATGTCGCCTAGCCAGGGGACGAAACATTTGCAACAAAAACTTCCAGCTCGGCGAACAGAACCACAACAACGGAGGCTCTTGTTTTAAACAACATGCAATTTATTGCATTGTAGCTGTCAGGTACACGTTATATTGGTAAGTGAGGCACTTGTGGGAAATTCTAAGATGTTCTGGAATTCCCCACCTAAGTCATTATGATGTTATCAGATTGGATGGGAATCAAAATGGTTTCCAATATTATAGACAATAGACAATAGGTGCAGGAGTAGGCCATTCTGCCCTTCGAGCCTGCACCACCATTCATTATAATCATGGCTGATCATCCTCAATCAGTATCCTGTTCCTGCCTTATCTCCATAACCCCTAATTGCACTGTCCTTGAGAGCTCCATCCAATTCTTTCTTAAACCAATCCAGAGACTGGGCCTCCACTGCCTTCTGGGGCAGGGCATTCCACACACCCACCACTCTCTGTGAAGACGTTTCTCCTCATCTCTGTCCTAAATGGCCTACCCCTTATTTTTAAGCTGTGTTCTCTGGTTCGGGACTCACCCATCAGCGGAAATTGAGAGAAGTCCAATGTTCCCTGCCTCCAGAGTGTCCAATCCTTTAATAATCTTATACGTCTCAATCAGATCCATTCTCAGTCTTCTAAACTCAAGGGTATACAAGCCCAGTCGCTCCAATCTTTCAACATAAGATAGTCCCGCCATTCCAGGAATTGACCTCGTGAACCTATGCTGCACTCCCTCAATAGCCAGAATATCTTTCCTCAAATTTGGAGACCAGAACTGCACACAATATTCCAGGTGCGGTCTCACCAGAGCCCTGTACAGCTGCAGAAGAACCTCTTTGCTTCTATACTCAATCCCTCTTGTTATGAAGCTGAAAGTGTGTTGCTGGAAAAGTGCAGCAGGTCAGGCAGCATCCAAGGAACAGGAAAATTGACGTTTCGGGCATAAGCCTGAAGAAGGGCTTATGCCTGAAACGTCGATTCTCCTGTTCCTTGGATGCTGCCTGATCTGCTGCGCTTTTACAGCAACACATTTTCAGCTCTGATCTCCAGCATCTGCAGTCCTCACTTTCTCCCCTCTTGTTATGAAGGCCAGCATGCTAATGGCTTTCTTCACTACCTGCTGTAGCTGCATGCTTGCCTTCATTGACTGGTGTACAAGAACACCCAGATCTCTTTGTACTGCCCCTTTACCTAACTTGACTCCATTTAGGTAGTAATCTGCCTTCCTATTCTTGTCACCAATGTGGATAACCATACATTTATCCACATTAAACTGCATCTGCCATGCATCTGTTCACTCACCTAACCTGTCCAGGTCACCCTGTAATCTCCTAACATCCTTCTCACATTTCACCCTGCCACCCAGCTTTGTATCATCAGCAAATTTGCTAATGTTACTATTAATACCATCTTCTATATCATTAATATGTATTGTAAAAAGCTGCGGTCCCAGCACTGATCCCTGCCTGCCATTCCGAAATGCAGTCGTTTATCACTACTCTTTGTTTCCTGTCAGCCAACTAATTTTCAATCCAAGTCAATACTTTGCCCCCAAAACCACGTACCCTAATTTTGCTCACTAACCTCCTATGTGGGACTTTATCAAAGGCTTTCGGAAAGTCCAGGTACAGTACATCCACTGGATCTCCCTTGTCCATCTTCAGAGTTACATCCTCAAAAAATTCCAGAAGATTAGTCAAGCATGATTTCCCCTTCATAAGTCCATGCTGACTCTGACCTATCCTGTTACTGTTATCCAGATGTGTCGTAATTTCATCCTTTATAATAGACTCCAGCATCTTTCCCACCACTGAGGTCAGACTAACTGGTCTATAATTTCTTGCTTTCTCTCTCGCTCCTTTCTTAAAAAGTGGTACAACATTAGCCACCCTTCAATCTGCAGGAAATGATCCTGAATCTATTGAACTCTGGAAAATAATCACCAACGCATCCATGATTTCTAGAGCTAATTAGAATCGGCACCTGAACAGTTAATACCGAGATAATAGAGTTAATAGATCTCAGTCCTTTGTAAAGAAGCTGGAGTATAGCTTTAATTCATGTCATTGAAAAGTAAGGGTGCTTTTGATTTGAAGAAACCTAATTTAACTATTTTCATAAAATTATTAAAAAGCATCAACATTTGTAGGAAACAGTTTGTTTTCGGATTTAGGTTGACTATGAATGTATCCTGGTTCCATGATTAGCATCACAATTTTAATTCATGGTGGGCTTGTTACTTCACTATGAAAATTGTTCCATGATAGTCGATGGTAAAATACAACATTCTATTTTCATATTAGTAGGGCCACTCATCACATTCCAGTCACATCAGCTCAAATTCACATCGTCCTGAAATCAACACTATTGCAGTTCATACTTTGCACTTATCACCATAGCACACACTTCCTTTATTTTTTTCTCACCGTGTGCAATGGAAGGACACATTGTTATAGTTGTCAAATATAACCGACAAAACTCAACTAAAAACCTGGCAACAGTGTGTTTACATTTAGCTGCAGTCCTGAGAGTTATGCATTCTTCACTTGACTGACAGATGGTGATGCTTCTTCTGTGCCATGGCTTTGAGTTCTTCTGTGCCAGCTGCAATGAGATCTTTTATTGCAGTGTTAGTCTGGACCACGAATCCAGCTATTTTTGATGTCTTGACTGCTCTGCAGCGATTGATAATGGTTGGCTCTTATTCACTTTAAAATACGTGGCATATTGTAAGGAATGCAATTAAGTATAATTGCACTTCAAGGAAATAATTAACAGTTATTGACAGAGTACCATAAATCTACTGCTGTGATGAGGATTTGAACTAGAGCCCCATTGTGTTGTAAGGTATTTACTTTTATACACTGGTATCTTCGTGAAAGCATTCATTATATGAATCTCTGTATCAGTCAGTTTGAAACTATAGGGGGTATGGACTCCTTGATGGCAGCTGATGAAAGGGAGGAAGTCATCTGTGCTATGGAAGCCCAGCTGAGAGCAAACAATTTTCATTTACATAGTGCCTTCAACATAGCAAATTACAGCAAGGCACTTACGGGAACACTTAATCCAATTACCTCTTGGAACCAAATAAGGACAAATGGCCAAAAGCATTCACGTTTATGACATGAACACAAGTAGTGTGGTGAAAGTCATTAAGTCTAACAGAACCAAAACAGAAAGTGATTGGAGTTGCTTAAGGCGCAAATGGAGGATTTCAAAATGCTCAGAGTGCTAGAGATTTGGAAAAGGTTGCACTGACAGGGAGGAGTAAAGCCGTAGAAGGATTTAAATAGATGCTTGCTTGCCTGAAATTAAAAAGAGGGATAATGGGTAACTGACAGCAGTGTCTTTAAAGAATTCAATTGGAAAATTCATGGTCAGCTAAGACAACATAAACACACGAATTGCAGGCTGAATAAGTTTTAAAATTCAAGTTGCTAAGGGGTGCAGTTCCAATGTTTAAGGGAACTGATAGGTATTTATTCCATTGCAGCATATTTCAGATCCCCAGTAAATCAGGTACTAGATATAAACTTAAGTTCAATATAGGTACACCATGTGATTCCATTGGTCATTTAATTGACAGTACATTGAAGTGGTAGGGTAATGACAACAAATACTTTTATTACAAGTTTCATCCTATATTGGATCTTCTTTTCTCAAAACTGACAATAAATTAACCATATTAATGTACGTCCTTCAACTTCCATCCTTCCAGTGGAAACTATAGGGATAGAAAAGACGTTTTTGGAAATATCTTCATAGGAGGTGGGTGCCACTGGTGGGCAAGCATATCTTTTCCATTCCTAAAAGTCTTGACATACAAATAAACAAATTGCACAAAATATTATATTCATTGCTTTCATTATACTTCCTTAAAAATAAGATGCACAACCATGCAGTGCAGATACCAAGGTTAAAGCAAAAGATTTGTCAGTGGGCAGTATTAATTCCTATTATTGCATGACCTTGGACTATTATCTGTCTACCTTACTTGCAACATCAAGTTTATGTTGAACGTGATTCTAAAAATGAATGAGAGACAGTGCATCCTGTCTTCATTATATTTTTCACCTCATTTCTTGCAACTAGTGAAAAAGCAAATCAGATTGCAGCTTCTCAACTGTTAAACAGCGTGAGTTCAACATATGTTCAGGTGATAGTTATTTGTCTTGGATTACTATAATTGCTTCTCCCTGGCTCGAGCTGTTTCCATTCCTTCTGGTTTTGTTACTCACTGTGTATTTCCTCATCCTTTTTGGCTGTAATGGTTGAGTCGAGTGGGACTGCTATAGGTACCAGATGGAAGCAGCGTTTTCATAATGAGGTCTCAAGGGGCTGGTTCCTTCACCTTTACCTAGGCATTTCTTTCATTTACACATGCCAGTGCTTGCTTCCTCCAAGATGCAATTCATCTCAATGGGATGCCATACAGACCATTTAATATTGACCTCAGAAATCACCTACGTTTAAGATAGATAAATGAGATGCTAAAGCATTGGCGGAAAAGATCGTGCAATTCCGCGACATCATAAACATTTTCACTTCTTAAGAATTTCATCAGAGGGCAAATTTCGCTCGAATCTGTTGACTCTTATATCAGTATGGATAAGCAAAATCTTCAGGTGACCACTGCTGTCACCATCTTATTATTGTAACCATCCACCTAAACAGCCTGAGATGGCCTGAGTCGATTCATTGCTCCCAATCCTACTTGCTGATACTATTCTGAGCAACTGATACCCTGTGAGGAACAATGTCTACATGATATATTAGGCAGAAGAAGAGCTTAATTTTGATTAACAGCAAACAGATTCACCACAATTAATGTGCTGGAGATGTGGGCGAAAATCCCATCATTGCAGATGGTGGAATTTGAATTCAACGAAGAATTTGGAATTGAGCCTTTTGCCAGCTGTCAGAAAAAAACCCATCTGGCTCACCAATGTGCTCTAGGGAAGAAACTGCTGTCCTTTACCTGGTCTGCCCTACATGTGATTCCAGACTCACAGCAATGTGGTTGATTCTTGACTGTATGGGCAATAAGGGATGGTCTATAACACCATTAGATAAAAGAGCAGAACTAAACAATTCGGCCCATCGAGTCTGCCTCACTATTCAATCACGGCTGATATGCTTCTTAATCCCATTCTTCTGCTTTCTCCCTGTAACCTTTGATCTCCTTATTAATCAAGAACTTATCTTTTTCCAACTTAACTCCCTTCACTCTGAATTTGTACCTTGAGTCGTAGTTTCTCCTACTCGTACTAACATCTTCTCCACTTTTTTCAGGCCTCGCAGTATTCTGTAAGTTTCTTTGAGATTTCCCTCATCCTTCTAAACCCCAGTAAGTACAGATCCAGAGTCTTCAACTGCTCCTGATGACAAGCTCAGGATCATTCTTGTGAACCTCCTCTGGATCACCTCCAGGGCTAGTACATCCGTCCATCAGTTCCTATGTCCACATCGTTAATGTATGATATTTATAGTTGTATTCCTAACATTGACCCTTGCAGAACTCCACTAGTCACTGGCTGCCATCCTGAAAAAGTCTCTTTTATCCCCACTCTTTGCCTTTTGCAAGTCCTCTATCCATGATAGTAACTTGTTCCTAATACAATGGGCTCTTATCTTATTTAGCAGCCTCCTGTGCAGTACCTTGTCAAAGGCCTCTGGAAATCCAAATGGATCACGTCCACTGGTTTTCCTTTGTCTGACTTGAAGTCAAACCGACTCAGCCCAATGTTACCGTGCATTTCCAAGTACTCCACAATCTCATTACTAACAATGAACTCTAAACCTTACCAAAGTTCCCTCATCAAGTCTACCTCATTGCACATCACCAAATTCAAGTTGCCCATTCCTAGTGGGCACTATCACAAGCTGCTTATAAAAATGATCTCATTGGTGTTCCATGAATTCCTTTCCATGGGATCTGCTACCCAAACTGATTTACCCAGTCTACCTACATCTTGAAGCCCCCCGTGATTATTGTAATAGTGACTTTCTTTCTTGGCTTTTCGGTCTCTTGATTAATTTTCTTCCCCACATCTTGATTACTGCTAGAATTCTTGTACATAATTTCCATCAGGGGTCATTTTTCTTTGCTGTTCCTTAACTTTAGTCACACAGATTCTACACCTTATGTCTTGATATCATTACTTGCTGCTGATTTAATTTCATCGTTTTACTGACAAGACAACCCCCTCTTCCCAAAGAACCCCCACAGTTTATATTGAGGTCATTCAGGACATCGAATCCACATTGACCCTCTGAACAGTATCCCATCCAGACTCAACAATTGCTCCCCAACACAACATCCCCCCAACAACCCTCATCATAATCTCATTACTCTGCATATCCCATGACTAACCCACTTAGCCTGCACATCATTGGACAATATGTATAATTTAGCATTGCCAATCCACCTAACCTGCATACCTTTAGATTGTAGGAGGAAACCCATGCAGACATGGGGAGAACATGCAGACTCCACACAGGTAGTCAGACAGATTAGTTTACATGCAAAGCCCAATAAAGGGCAACATAAACCATCCATGATGAGGTCGAGGTATGGAGAGGGAGTGGGGACTAAATCAAAATAGAGTTGAAAGTGGGGGAGCATCAGTTTTCCAGCCAGTGCAATATTTCTATGATCATTATCAAATGGAGCGACAGGTAGGGAAAATTGTAAAACCTTCAAATCCATCCATTTGCTAATGGATGGGTTATGTAAAAATTGCATTCAGCAATGTGAAGAATTACTTTAGGTAAAAATTGACGATGTTTTCAGAATGATGCAATGGCATGAATAGATTGGGGATCCAGTGAACCTTGCCCCGTGCTCCATGTAGGGTGGATGTTAGCATGCAGATCTTAAATCATTTTAAATTTCCAATTAAATGTGATTTCTTTTCCTTCCGAAATTCAAATGTAAACGAAAACATGAATATTATGCAGGTATATTCAAACCACGTTGAATAACAGTCACACAACTGATATAACAAGTCTTATATAAAAACATGGGCCCACAAGAGCAATGAGTAAAGGCTTAATAGCTTATTGATCCTGCACTTGAAATAGGGCTTATGACACACAGCATAGAACTACTGTACATCGATGCATAAATAAAACATCTATGATTCAGTTGTCTGATACATATATCCTGTACAGATGAGAAAAGCCAATGGAAAAAAAATCAGAACTATTTTCTGAAGCATTTCCACTACAGGAATAGTTAGAACACCTGCACTGCTCAAAGCAGATAATAATAATAATGAGCATAGACATCGCTCCTGAGACTGATGATACATTAAACATCACTTTTTTTAACTGTGCTTGTCTTGATTAACTTTGTGCTGAATATTTTTTCATCCATTATAGAGGGGCATCAGTGGTATTATCACTAACCAATAATTCAGGAACTCTATTAAGTTTCTGAGAATTTGGGTTCAAATCTTGCCATGAAAAATGGTAGAATTTGAATTCAATTAAAAAAAAGTGTTTAATGATGACTATTATCGATTGTTAGAAAAGAAACCCATCTGGTTCATTAATACCCTTTAAGAAAGGAAATCTGCCTTTCTTACCTCATCTGGCCTACAAGTGACTCCAGACTCACAGCAATGTGGTTGACTCTTAGCTGCCTTCTGGACAATTGGGGAGGGGCTATAAATGCTGGCCTATCCACAGATGCCAAAATTCCATGAGTAAATAAAAAAAACAATTGCCAGTCGTAATTACAGGCAGAATCTACAGGGGCCAGAGTGATGTGCTATGGTGAGATTTGTGGCAGAATTCCAGTGGAGCCAATATCAATGTCGGGACCACTAGCTATGTCGTTGTTGTTTTTGCCGAATGGCAAGGCAAGTTTCCCACTCGGCAGCAGCATGTTGATGATGTATATAGCTTGCTGAATGCTTTACTAGAGCCACAGTTCACTTCACAAATACACAGCCTCTAATCTCCCCAAACGCATTGAACATGTTAGACCCATTGCCCTCTGTAGGCCTTGACCATCTAGCTTCCATCAAGCTGCAGCAAGTTCTCAGCACACTCATTGATCCTGTGTGGTTTGAACTTATTGCACATTTAGGGCTATTCTAGACATGCTGGAAATGCACAGCGAGTCAGGCAGCATCCGAAGAGAAGGAGAATCGATGTTTTGGGCATAAGCCTTTCACCAGGAACTTACACATATATACAGACACTCAGATAAACAGGTGTAGAGTCAAAACAATACACCAATACAAACATGAGGCTTCCTATACAGTGCACTGTCACCTGTGTCACCAACATACCCTCAATGGGTTTTCTTCTTTCTGGCACTCCCATTGATCTCAATGTCATCTCTGGATCTGTAGCTAGGCTGCAGGGAGTCTGAACAACAATCGAGTTGGTCCTGGAGGTTTGGTCAAATAACCCTGTGGGCATTTATGATTGGATGGCCCACAAATTCTAAAGGTCTTCTTTGCCAGAGACAAGTTGTCTGTCCTCAGCTTGAAATTCTAAGGGATGGAAGAGGACAGGCAAGATGAGGGAGGTAAAAACAATGACTGCAGATGCTGGAAACCAGATTCTGGATTAGTGGTGCTGGAAGAGCACAGCAGTTCAGACAGCATCCAAGGAGTAGCGAAATCGAGTGGTAGTCTGGCGCACTGACCTCTACACCGCTGAAGCCAAACGCCAACTCGAGGACACCTCTTCCTACTGCCCCCTCGACCATAAGCCCACCCCCCATCACCAAACCATCATCTCCTAGACCATACAGAACCTCATCACCTCAGGAGATCGCCCACCCACAGCTTCAAACCTCATAGTCCGGGAACCCCGCACTGCCCGGTTCTACCTCCTTCCCAAGATCCACAAGCCGGACCACCCTCTCAGCATGCTCCTGCCCCACTGAACTCATCTCTACCTACCTCGACACTGTCCTATCCCCCCAGTCCAGGAACTCCTCACATACGTTCAAGACACCACCCACGCCCTCCACCTCCTCTAAGACCTCCATTTCCCCAGCCCCCAATGCCTCATCTTCACCATGGATATCCAATCCCTCTACACCGCCATCTGCCATGACCAGGGCCTCAAGCCCTCCATTTTTTCCTCTCCAGACGTCCCCAACAGTACCCTTCCACCGACACTGTCATTCGTTTGGCCGAACTGGTCCTCACCCTTAACAATTTCTCTGTTGAATCCTCCCACTTCCTCCAGACCAAAGGGGTAGCCATGGGCACACGTGTGGGCCCCAGCTATGCCTGTCTCTTTGTTGGCTAAGATGAGGGAGCTCAGCCATTTCTGGAGGTCTTGAATGGAGAGTTCTGAAAGGCCTTCATGTGGTTGTTTCCCAGTCTAGCTGTCGACTGGCACAGTCCTCTCCTTGTGAGGAAGACGCACTTATAATGCGCTCCGGGTTTGGCATCTTCCATGTGGCTCCAGTCCTGAGTACAATGGCTTTGGTGACGGACTCCTGCAGTTTGAGGGAAATGAGGGCAGTTTAGTCCCACATTCCTGCCTGTTGCTCCTCCTTTTCCATGAGTGTGTGGCTGAAGTTTCTGATCACAGGGGCCTGAGTCTGAACCGTGCCTGACCTTTGAACCAATGCATTTCTCCATTGACCAGGCATTGAACTACTGCAGTCAGACACTCATCAGCTTGTGCTCCCAATTTCCTGAGGATAATGCTCCCATTGAGGTGTCAATAATTGAGCTGGTGGGAGAAGGAGTGCAGGAGGCAGTTTTGCTAATGCTCATCCTCAGGGTCCTCTCATCCTCAGGGATTGAAGAAGTGGCTTCATGTGGAGTAGGCTATTTTTCCACAGATGTGGTGGGTGTCCCACCAATACCTGCCAGAAGAAAGAAAGATAAGACATTGCGGCCATTGATTAGAAGTAGAATGCATTGAGAGATAGTGACAGCAGGATCTCTGTGAGACTCACAGTACTTATTCGGGTAGCAGGCCATGCATGGCTTGGTATCCCAGCATGGCAGATCCCAGTCTTCTCCTGCGAGTGGCAGGATTCTCTCTTCACATGGGATGAGGATGGAATCTAATGCTGGGCAGAACTTCACTTACCTGGGCCCCTTCTGCCCAATTGTAGACTGTCTTCTTGAGGAATTGAGTGAGATGATGGCACAGCTGTTAGTATTGTTGCAAGTAGTTGCAAGTAGGTGAGGTGTTCAGAGAGAATGAGTAGGCAGTTCAGAGACAGACTAATGAGTGAGGAGATTGGGAGTGGATGAGACTAGGGGTGGGGAGTTATTGCTGGTAATAGTGACAGTGGTAGAGGATAAGCTTTGGTGGGAGATGAGTGCAGTAGCAGAGGTGGAATGACCCTGTGTTACCACTTACTGAGGTAGAAGAGAGAAGATTATTGACCTACCTACAGCACTGTTGGCTATTCCTCAACACTGTTAAGGTGATACTGACCCAGGTGACCTCAGACAGGCTTTCTGGGATCTGCCTCATCTGCTGGTCCTCCATAAAGGGGTCACCCCCATTTTGCTTCACCCCCACCCACTAGGACCTCTAGGTTCCTCTGGGAGAATCATAGTTCCATTTTGCACTTCTTCAAAGTGTTTCAGTTCTGTCAATCAATGAGTAAAGCAGCTTTCGAATGCCAGTGCCCACCTGGATACACCATGGAACATCATGCATGATAAAGCCATGTTAGCTTTGTACAGCTACGAATTTGCTTAATTGCTGCATGCACTCAGCATTCAATGTACAATTGAGTACTGGCATGCTTTAACAAGGTTTCAACTTTATATGAGTCTGGCACAATTTAAAACAAGTCTGCACCTCTTAAAGGATGGAGTGATTTGCCTGAAGCAGATGCTAAAACGGTGAAAGAGAAGTTGAGGTGAAATGAGAAAATATAGTGATGTTATAGAAGAGAAGGAATGCCCCCACTGCAGTCATTGTTAACAATATCAATGTTCAATGATCTTGGAGAGTATTGTAACTGTTCAGGAATTTGTGTGCCTTCAGGTTACAAGGATTTCTGTGACATCATGCCAACCAAGTGGCAGTCTATCCATGGCACAGAAACCTGCTGCCCTCTCTCAGAGTGACAGAATTGGTTTTCCCATCACTACCAGTCAATCAGTGCCCTTCACTTTCACCAAATAACCAAGGGGCATTCTGAGATGTTGTATAAAACAATTAGGACCCGAAATGATCAACTAACATCATGAGATAAACTCCACCCATCAGAATAAGAAATGCAGTTCATGGGAGGACCTTAACCAAGTTTCTAAGCTGCTGGATAACAATAATGTATCATTTCTCTTTAGCTTTAAGGTATTGTAAGAAATTATCATGCAATTCTGATGTAATGTAAATTTGTTGCTAAGAACTATGAAATATCCTTGTTATTTTTCTTAAAACCAAGCCACGGATTCTGCCAAAATCAGAAACAAAACAGAAATTGCTGGAAAATATCAGCAAGTCTGGCAGCATCCGTGGAGAGAAATCAGAGTTAATGTTTTGGGTCAAGTGACCCTTTTTCCGAAGATTCTGAGCAAGGGTCAGTCAACACAAAAATATTTACTCTGATTTATGCCAAAGTTTGTATAAGCATTCTTTCTCACTTAGCATCAGTACCTTAGATTAATACCAATTAATCTAATCACGGCATGTCAGATGATTCAATGGAAAATGACCTCACCATACACTGTGGTGATTACTGGGGTGCAGATTTTGTAATCCATTGTATGAACTACAGCTTTCCAACTCCAGACCTGCTTATGTTTATCCATCAAGGAATACTGCTGTCTCTCTGAAAGAGGGTCTGCAGCAATTACACACCAGCATGCTGCAGCCAATGAAATGGCACTGTGTTGGAATTGTAGGTCAGGCAGAGTTACATTGAAGCAGAGCTGGATAAATTGATTTAAAATAATGATGGACATTATGATTTTTGAAATGAAATTTGTGTTCTCTTTCCAAAAGGAAATTGCCGGGCTTAATCCTGAACTTTTTGCCAGTGATGATTTTCCATTACCTTGCACTGTCAGTTACAGGGCAAGGAGGCAGGTCCCAGTTCTCCTCTGCTGGAATGAGAATTGAATCCACACAGTTGGTGTTCCTCTGAACTGTATGCTGGCCAACTGGGCTAATCAACCCCCATTGTAATATTCTTCAGTCTCACCTTCCTTCGTAAAATGAATAATGGAACACATAACTTTTACTCACTGCAAGTATAAAGCTCCTTAGCACATTGTTTCACTGATCCAATATTGTAACTTTTATCACAGATTCCAAACATGTATTGCAGCATTTGTTGTGTTAATTGTAAAATTCCTGTTGATTCAGCAGGATAAAGATTAAGCTAAGGTTTTATGATAAAATGAATATGTAAAACAAATTGTAAATCAGTAGGAAGCAAACTTTACTGACAAAAGAAAATTGCTTACAGCTTTTACATTTGTTGATATGTTGGAAAGTTAAAGGAAAAGCAAAATATAGTTCATGATTAACATACCCCAATGCAATAGACTTTGTTATCTTTATTGAGTCATAGACTTTGTGATGTATACATACTTTAATGTAAGTTATTTTTGAGTTTGGAGTTTTGAATTTTGAACTAGATTTCTGTATGCCTGAGGAGATTTAACGACTAATTTAACAGTGTTGCCATAGCCATGGTGATTTATTTTAAAACAGTTTAAAGAGATAATCTCCAAGAAATAATGAGTCTTTGCTTCCATTGGGTCAGTTTACAAATGAATAAAGTACATAGTGTAGCAGTAAAAGCTTTCAGAGAGAAGATTCTGGAATTTTGTGGAGAGGTACGGTGGCTCAGTGGTTAGCACTGCTGCCTCACAGTGCCAGGGACCCGGGTTTGATTTCACCCTCGGGCGACAGTCTGTGTAGAGTTCGCACATCCTCCCCATGCCTGTGTGGGTTTCCTCGGGATGTTCCAGCTTCCTCCCACAGACCGAAAATGTGGAGGTTGGGTGGATTAGCCTTGGAAATGCAAAGTTACAGATATAGGGTAGGGGGCTGGGGTTGGATGGCATGTTCTTCTGAGAGTCAGTGTGGACCTGATGGGCAGAATGGCTTGCTTCCACACTGTAGGGATTCTATAATCTATATATATGGAGTAACACCCATAGTTTGGAAACAGCTTTTTGGTTTTGGTTTTGAGAATTTTGCAGCATTCTTCATTGAGTATGGATACTTAAACGTTTGTTCCTTAGAAAAGGGAGAAGATAGTTAACATTTGTTAAAAAAAAGCAACAAATCCCATTCTCCTGCCTTTTCCCCAAAACCCTTACTATATCTTTCTTGAATACATTTAATGTCTTGGCCTTCACAGCCCTCTGTGGCAATGATTTCCACAGATCAACCATCATCTGGCTAAAGATATTCCTCCTCATCTCAGTTCAGAAGAGTTGGCCCTTAACCCTGAGGCTGTGTCCTCGAGTCCTAATCTCTCTTGCTAGTGGAAACATTTCTTCATATCCACTCTGGCCAGGCGTCTCAGTAACTTTAAGGTTCAATCAGATTCTCCTTCATCCTTCTAAACTTCATGGAGTACAGATCCAGAGTCCTCAAATGCTCCTCATTGGACAAGCCCCTCATCTCTGGGATCATTCTTCTAAACCTCCTTTGGATCCCCTCCAAGACCAACACATTTTTCTTTAGATACAGGGCCCACAACTGCTCACAATATTCCAAATGCTGTTTGACCAGAGCCTTATAGAATTTCAGCAGTACATCTCTACTTTTGTTTACTAGTCTTTTTGAAATGAATGCCAACATTGCATTTGCTTTCCTAACTGCCAAATGAGCTTGCATATTAACCTTAAGAGAATCCTGAACTAGGACTCCAAGGTTCCTTCAAGTTTCTGAAGCCTTGCCCCATTTAGAAAATAGTCTAATGTTCCCAACAAAATATATAATTTCACACCTTACCACAACATATTCCATCTGCTCCTTCTTTTCCTCTGTCCTGGTATGTCTAACTACTTCTGCAGCTCTCCACTTTCTCAACCATACCTTTATCCCTTCAACTATCACTGTGTCATCTTCAATCCGAGCAACAAAGCCCTTAGTTCTTTTATCCAGCTCGTTAATGTATAGCTTGACTAGTTGTGGTCCCATAATTGAATCATGTGGAACTCCTCTAGTCTCTGAGTGCCACCCTGAAAAAGACCCTTTATCTCCATTCTTTGCCTTCTGCCAGTCAGCCAATCCTCTATCTATGCCAGTACCTTGCCCATAACACCATGGGCTCTATCTTATTTAGCAGCCTCTTGTGTAGTACCTTGTCAAAGATCTTCTGGAAATCCAAACAGATCATGTCCTTTGTCTAACTCGTTCATCATCTCTTCAAAGAATTCTAACAGATTTGTTAGGTATAAGGTCTCTGGCTTATTTTCCAGTACTTCTTAATAATGGACTCTAAATTCTTACCAGTGATGTAGGTCAGGCTAACTGTCTTCTGTTTCTCTCCCTTCTTAAATAGCCACTTTCCAGTCCTCTGAGACTCTTCCTGGCTCCTGTGATTATTGAAAGATCACCACTAATGCCTCCAACATCTCCTCAGCTATTTCCTTCAGAACCCTGGGGTGTAGTCCATCTGCTCCGGGTGATATGTCCGTCTTCAGACCTTTCACTTCCCTGGCAGTCACAGATGATGCCATAGTTAAATTAAATCTATAGAACTGATTAAGGAGATTCTATGTAGTCCAAGGTCTGTGAATAAGTTTGTTTTAGGATATGTTAAGGTGTCCTTTTGGGACCTGTAAACGAGTGTAGTTTTGGAGAATAGTGGGATTGTAGCTTACCATTTCTAAATTTGTAAATTTGTGTGATATGTAAATGGGAGAAAGTGAGGACTGCAGATGCTGGAGATCAGAATCGATGAGTGTGGTGCTGGAAAAGCCCAGCCAGTCAGGTAGCTTCCGAGGAGCAAGGGAATTGATGCTTCAGGCATGAGCTCTTCATCAGGAATATCCTCATTTCTAATGAAGGGCTCATGCCTGAAACGTCGATTCTCCTGCTCCTCGGATGCTGCCTGGTCTGCTGTGCTTTTCCAGCACCACATTCCCAACTTGGACTCTGATATATAAATAGTTTAGTTTATTCAATATCTTCTTTATTCATTTTGTGTAATAAATTTTTACTTCATTGTTAAATCCAAGTCTGTAATGTGTGCTTATGATTCAATGAGAGATCATCTCATTAAAAACAAAAAAAAATGTGATGAATCTCGCCAGGTCTCAATCTTGTAGCTGACATGTTCAGTAATAACATTCACGGGGAATATATCAATTGGGGTCACTGGTAGAGTATTTGAATTCACAAAATTTAAAAGGGATAAGTGCCTTTCTTTATAAACTCACAGCTACTTAGTGCTTTTGGGCACAAAGCACCTTTGTTGTGGTGAAATAAATAGCACAGCAATTTGAAAGTGTCTTTGAATATTATTGGAAGTGGAAGACATAAATTTGAATTATTTAAAATCTAAAGCTAAACCAAGAGCTTTATTCGATAACTTGAAGAAAGAAGTAAAAGCAGGTCTTGTTAGGATGACACAGTCAAGATAGAAGACAGTAGAAGTAGGCCATTTGGCTCTTCAAGTCACATCTGCCATCCCAAATGATCACGTCTGATCATCTTAGTCAGTATCCTGTTCCCACTCTCTCCCACACTCTTTGATTTAATCTTCATTTCTTTTAAGGAATAATCCTTTTGTTTTCTACATCAACACAAATCTGCAATACTGCACGCTTATGTTTCATTGAGAGGTCACCTTGTTAAAACCAAAGAAAACAAAAGTTGATGTGTTTCGATCTGGGATCTGACTTGTCCAGTAATGCCTCAGCTGAGATCATAACTTCATGAAAAAAAACAGAATTTGGAAAGATCACAAAAATACTGGAAGTATACAATAACATCAGGGAAGAAGACAAGCTTAATTTGATGTTATAAATATTGTCCTTTGTTCAGAAACTTTAACATCTTCCCTTTCCATAAACTGACTGATTCCTACAGCATTTCCAAAGCTTTTTTTGTTCAAGCTATGTGGCATATTGTTTAGTTATTTGTCACCATTAACTTGAAGACTGCATTATCTGCACTCCAAACAACTCACACCTGTTCGTGGTTATGCTGTGATCTCCTGTCAGAACATCTGGTCTTATTTGCATGTCTCCCAGTAACTATTAAGATATGGAATGTAGGGTGATTTTCACAATTAATCGTAGTCAGAAAGCATTGCCTCACTGTAAACTTGCAGTGAACTTGCAACTCGGTTCATATGGCTTTAAGGTTACAAATGTTGGCAAGTGAGTCATTATAGCCCAGACAAATTTAGAAAATGACCTTTCCACCACTTCCTAGACCTTTTTCTGAAAAATTGTCATGCTTCTCTGCAAAACATACTTCACATGGAAAGTGCTGAAATTCACTGGATGTCACACCGCACCAAATCACTTGGTTATAACTGCCATTAATATAATAGATTCTGATATTTCCCAGTCATGTTGATGTCAAGGTGTGACATTTTGAGGTGGAGGTGGAGGTGAAGGTCTTCTAAATTCTTTTGATAACTTAAACATCACTAGCAATAGTGAAGTTAGAACTCTCTGCCAATCAATGGAATATAATCCTTCCCAAAATATAATCAGAATACACTGCATGATTTGGAAAATTATAGAAAGATCACAAAGAAATACTCAGATGTCTGAATTGGCATCGTTTGTGCTGAGAATATTTGTCGAGATTCTATTTAGACCATCTGGGGAATTTGCTTATCTACAGGTGAGTCAACTGAATTTTCCAGACACGCCTATATTGTCTGTCTCATGGTGCGTGTACAAATTGGGCACTGCAGAGACAATGAGCAACTTTGCATGCTCTCCAACATTTGCCATGGTATAAAATCAATAACTTTTCCACCTTTCTCTTCAATTCTAAAGAAGACTCACATCGCACTCGAAATGTTAACTGTTTCTCTCTCCACAGATGCTGCCAGACCTGCTGAGCTTCTCAAGCATTCTATGTATTTATTTCAAATTGACATAGGTCAAGAATATTGTCAACTTTTATAGAATAACTTTTCAGCACTCTTGATATTTCTTTAGCAGAAGCTACTTGGGATCTATAAAATGTATGGACAAATGGCTTGGATCTGTAATGGTTTTTTAAAAGTATATTCAGCTTTTCAAAGGCTGCTAACTTATCTTTGGCAATATGCTACAATATCTGGACAAAGAATCCACTGGAGACTTGACTACAGCTATTAAATACATCAGTGTGTGCCATGTTTATATGACATTTATGGGTTTGTTCTGCTTGTCATTTAGAAATGTTATATTCTGGTAGTTTACTGCTTGGCTGGCTGGGTAACAGTAAATAGTGCATTGTTGAAGTACTTTAGAATATCAACGGAGATTCATGATAGCAGTTGGTGGCTTATTGATCGAAAAATTGAGTTAATAATGGTGGTTTGTGTGCAATACGATGCCACTATGAATGCTCATAGTCAGTTTATTCTAGATGCCTGACCAGGCATACAATGAATGGTTGACATTTTAATTAGGCAACACAGAAAAAATCAAAATGGCCAAGTTGTACAGCATGTCGATATACGCAGCACTGCAATAACTTCAAAGGTTTAGATTTCTGTTTATTCTTTTTGTGAAGGTACACAATACTGAACTGACCCTACAGGACTAAGCAACATGACTGATTCAAAAGTGGGATTGGGAAATGATTTTGTGAGTGTGAATTGGGAGAAAGGCTTGCAGAAATGTGGCTCAGCTGGCATTCGAAACAGAGCTCGGTATCGGTAGTTTTAAGCGGCTTTTATTTAATTTTTTGTTCATCCTCTTACAGCCTTTACATCACACCTTTCTGAAGGCAATATAAAATAAACTTACTGGATTCAATATACCGATCATTAGGGAGACCTTATTTATTTTCGGGCATCAAACAGGCCAGATCCAGGAAGGTGACTTTGGGTTAGCTGCACTAAAAGGAGCTCTCGTATGTGCAGTTTAACAGAGTCTGCAACTCACCATGGGGATGGCTTCCTGTCACCATCCTCTTTAAGCATGAGGATCTCCAGGGACTGCTTCTTCTAAAGTGGTAGAGGAAAACTACTCACCCATTTAACTGGATTAGTATCTACCTTGTGTGTTTTGCAAAGGAAGCCTGGAGAGAGATACAGTAGTTTTTTTGTTGAGGTTCATCCCAAGCAGCTCCATGATGCAGGACTCTGCTCTATGGTTTGCTTCCTGGGACGCATACTGAGACAAACATTGACTGCAGCTGGAGGACCATCAACTCAGTGAAAGCCACTCTCTGGTCTGCCTGAAACATGTTGGTCTTCCAGAGCAAGGAGTTGACTTTGACCAAGTTGTCCAGACTGACACGTTCCAAAGTCCAGGACTATGTGCTGAGGGACACACTAAAGTTTGGGACAGCTGCTGCCAAGGTATAGCAGGAAAAGACCACCAGGTAAAAACAAGGACTGCAGATGCTGGAAACCAGAGTCTAGATTAGAATGGTGCCGGAAAAGCACAGCAGGTCAGGCAACATCCGAGAAGCAGGAAAATCGACGTTTCGGGCAAAAGCCCTTCATCAGGAATAGAGGGAAAGACCACCATCTGAGCCAAAGTTAAATTGGGATCTGTTCTTCAGTTATTGGACCCTGCTAATGCCTCAAATATATGTTTGTTGGATAGAGTCAAACTTCAATGTTTGTTTCTTCATATGCTGCTAGACAGAACCAAACTGCTTTAGTGACTATGTATGTATTTAAAGATAGTTTTATGAATAAAGCATGCTTTTGAAATAAAAAAACTTGCCTGGCACAAATATTACTTGCCACTTATCTGTCCAAGCCTGGGAATTGTCCAGGCCTTGCTGCATTTTGACATAGACTGGTTCACTATCTGAGGAGTAGATGGTGTTGTGCATTGTGCAATCATCAGCGAACATCCCCACTTCTGAGTAGATGGTGAAGGAACAATCATTGATAAAGCAGCTAAAGATGGTCAGACATCTGGCCTTAACTGTATCATCAACTATCTTGGTTACTTTTTAGGCTAAAAACAGAAGTTCAGCACTTTGGTTTGACAGCTGCATTGTGGTGTATGGGTCTGAAAGGATCTGAAGGGTTAACCTTGTGATAATATTCTGGCTTTGAGTGTTGCATTTAGTTCTGTTTTTTTTAACAAAGAAGGGTTGAGATGGGGACGATGAGCAGTCTGCTCCAAAGCCATAAGAGTAAACAACTTGTGAGGTCTTGGATCATTTTAAAATTGGAACAATTGCAGCAGCCTGAATGGGTGAGGCCAAGCTCACACAAAACCAGGATTTTTTTTCATTTTAGCCTTCAGTAGCAGTTTTTGTGGTATTAAAGCTGGATGTGGAAGCTCTTATTCCTCTCTCTGTTACAGCTAAAAGCTGGAGTTCGCTTCCTGCTGTTAAGATTCCATGTGAGACCATTTATATTACTTAATTTGCCTTTGCCAAGGGTGTGTTTTTGAATATTACTATTTTGGAACATTCAAAATTAGTAGTAGTTAGTAATTAGTAGTAGTTTATATTTCTATATGCAGGTAGTTCTTCTTTAACATGATGGTTGTGTTCTGGTCCAGCCCCACATTATAAAAAAATTGTACTTTAAGAACAGCGCTTAAAATGTTGGTGATGTAATCGCATTACAGCCAACAGACATTTTAAAAGTTTGTGCTTTAGAAACAGTGTCCCCAGTTCATCAATCATGTTACAGAGAATTTGGGATTAATGAAATGTGTATTATAGCCGAATGACCTATATATATAATTTTGTTAACTATTTTGATAGAGTTACAGTTAAGCAAATTATTTTCTTTTGTTTTTATTTTGTCTGTGTTTTAATTGTAATGTATGAATACAATGCATTTTGTTTCAAACCTAGTAGTTTGACCAATTAAATTATGTTCAGAATACTATGCTTCATATTTACCTTTAAAATAAGAATAAGTTAGGGTCCAGACTATCTTCTTGATATATTTGATGGGGCTTGGTCTAGTTCATAACAATCCTGAGGCATGCCCCAAGCACCATTTTGTTGATGTCATGTGGAGTTATTGTCAAAGAGCTGTGGATCGGAAAGAAGCTAAATTTAGCAGCTGGACTTTCAAAAATGTCTCTGAGACAATGTCCATCATATCAATATAACTTATATGTTAACATGAGATAAGCTGCATTTTGTTAACTACAGAAGACTCTTCTGGTTAGATCAGAAAATGGTTTGCCTCCACCACACTTGGCCAAGCAGGCTCTGTAATCTCTTACACTTAAGGAGGAGAATGGCAATGACCTTCCTCAAGTGGGACTAGATTGGGTTGGGATATCTGGTCAGCATGGACGGGTTGGACCGAAGGGTCTGGTTCCATGCTGTACATCTCTATGACTCTATGACTCTATGAGAAGCAACTCATACATCGTAGTGAGGTGGAATAACCACACAACGTAGATCAACTTCCTTTCCACATCATCTTCTATACCAAGATTGTTATCACTTGTGTCTGGAGTATGATGCATTGTGACTAGTATCCTTCCAAAATCCTAATCCACACTGTGTTCCTTCTATGTTTTGTGCTTCAGTCTCTCCTCACTGACTCTTTGTTCTTCATCATCAGCAAATTGCAACTTGACAAAAGTCCGCTGCACATTCCACCTTCAATGAACAATTCTGTGTTCCCTGCACTCCTGGATTCATCAAAGTTCAATGCATTTGCCCAAAGTGAATTGACTATGGAATTCTTACAAATAGATGCAAGTATTCTTCATATTTAAGTAATCTTGCCAAAGAAACCTATGCTCACACCATCATGGCATCTAACTAACTTATGAATGATCCCAGAGATTTTGCTTTCACTATCAGACCAGGGAGAACATTAAAGCCATTCATTATCGTTTGGGTGAAGAGGACCTCCATGTTGGCAATCCTGAACCTGGTTTCTAACTCTTTCTGGGGATTGGTTAAGTGTAGTCATTGTCCAAGATAAGTAAACAAATTCTATAGCTTTAAAGAGTTCTGTCTTATTCATTCATTTTATCAAGACGGAAAAGTCCAAGTTTTTTCATTCTATTTTTGGTGTTTCTAGGACATTCTTAACTACATGCCTGACTATAAAACCAGCAAAAGCTGACTAAGCTTTAATAACAACATTGACACAACCTCTGGCATCCTCCCCCATTAACCCCAAAAAGAAAACTAACCATTCAGAAACAGACCCAAATAAAGCGTTCACACTCTGTGAATTATGGCATAGACATGTCAAACCATTAGCTGGAGGAGCAGTCAGCATTCCATTTCTTGCACAGCAGAAGATTATGGTAAAACTGTAGACTCTTTTCCTTCATTTCTTGTGAAGAAATAATTAGCGGTAGACAACTTGCTAAATCTGAAGTGTTGTAAGATTCTGCTGCCATGGTAACATGAGATTTTTTTCACCTGTTCCCATTCACATTCCATTTGCCCTAGACCCCAAGAATTTCTCTTGGCACCCTCTTTTTTCCTGCAACCCGTCCTACTCCCCTATTCCTGTTCCTTGGCTCAGGTTAACATTAAGTCAAGCCTGTCAGAGACACAAGAAAATGTCTTAAGCTGCTTTACAGCTTAGAACAGTGTATATGCTTGATGTATCTGATGGCAACTAACTCCCCAGTGGTGATATATTACTATAGCCATAAATTGGCTCAAGCTTCCTTTGCCCAGTATGATGATCCATGCAGCAATACAATTCTCGACTTGTTACTCTTACAAATGCATGAAAATACTTCCTTTTCTCGTGTAACAAAATTAGAACATCTGTAATCTGGGCAGCAAGATTTAAATGAACTTAGTAATGACTGCTTTGAATACAACAAACAACACAAGTTATGCTGCTATGTCTAAAATATAAAGTGCTTCAGATATCATTTAGTATTCAGCATTCATATATGGCTGAGAGAGTGAAAATGTGGTTTTCAAGCAAATTATATGAGAACAGGATTTCACCATTCAATAAAAAACGGGAAAAAAAACTGCAGATTCTGTAATTCAGAAGCAAAAACTGATGTTAGTGGAAAAACTCAGCAAATCTGGCAGCATCTGTGGAGAGAAATCAGAGTTAACAGTTCAGATTCACTGACTCTTTCTCAGAACTGTTGACAGCGAACTAGCCACCACTTGTTATGAGGGAAGGTCACCAGATCCGAAACGTTAACTCTGATTTCTATCAGAGATGCTGCCAGACCTGCTGAGCTTTTCCAGCAGCATCTATGTTTATTTCACTGTTCAACTTGGTTACACTAGGTTTATTCACTCTAACAGAGTCAAAAAGACCTACAGCACAGAAAAAGGCACTTTGGCCTATCATGTCCATGCCAGTCCGAAACAACTACCTAACTATTCTAATCCCATTTTCCAGCACTTGGTCCTTTGCCTTGTATGCTTTGGCATCTCAAATACACATCCAAATATTTCTTAATGTTATGAGCGTTTCTCTCTGTACCACCCTCACAGGCAGGAAGTTCCAGATCCCTTCCACCGTCTGGGTGAGAAAAAGTTCTTTATAGTTCCTCTAAACCTTCTGCCCCTTACCTTAAGTCTATGCCTGATGGTCATTGACCCTTCATCAAGAGAAAATATTTCTTCCTGTCCACCGTAGCTATGCTTTTCATTATTTTATACATTTCAATCATGTCCTCAGTCTTCTCTGCTCTAAGGAAAATAATCCCAGTCTATTTAATCTCTTTTCATAACAAAACCTCTCCAACACAAGCAACATCATGGTAAATCTTCTCTACACCGCCTCCAGTTCTCTCATATTCTTCCTATAATGTCGATTCCAGAACTGCACACAAATATTCTAGCTTTGGCTAACCAGCGTATATACAGTTCCAGCGTAACCTCTTTCTGCCTTGGCAAAAATGGCACATACACCGGCGGCCTTCTTAACGACTTTATCTGCTGTCCTGAATAGAATCATCGAATACCTACAGTGTGGAAGCAGGCCATTAGGCTCATCTAGTCCACACCAATCCTCCAAAGAGCACCCCACCAAGACCGCACCCACTGCACCCCCATCCTAGTAACTCCGCATTTTCCATAGCTAATCCACCTAGCAGGAACATCCCAGACATTGCGGGCAATTTAACATGGCCAATCCACCTAACTTGCTTTGGACTGTGGAAGGAAACCTACACACCACAGGAAGATTATGCAAATAGGCAGTCACCTAAACTGGAATCAAACTGATGTCCCTAATGCTGTGAGGCAACAGTGCTAACCACTGAGCCACTGTTTCACCCCAAGGTTCTGCTGAACTTCAGTGCATGTCAGGGACCTACCATTCATCATGTATTCCCTTGACTTGCTTATCCTGGTCAAGTGCATTGCTTCACAGATCATGCAGATTGAATTCTATTTGCCACAGATAAGCCCATCTGACCAAACATCTATATCTTCTTCCTCACTACTTATCACCCCACTAATTTTTGTATCACCTGTGAACTGACTGTTCGAATAGCCTTTTTCCCTGACAATCGATTCATGGTCATCGTTGGACTTCTAATTCCAGATATTTTTATTGAATTCAAATTCCACCATCTGCTAGTCAAGGCTTCAACATGAAGCCATATTGACCTTGTGTCCTTACGCACCCAATCCCCAACATATGATAGCAGGGCGCCTATTTCGTATCCCTTCAGATATGGGAGGTCCATCCCCCCTCCCCCCCACCACGTCCCCTCATATCCTGTGGAAGTTGCAGCTTGGTAAATTTAGTTAGGGGGTGCTTACGGCACCAAGCCAACCTGAAAACCTCCGCGGCACCTGTCTGGTTAACAACAACAGGAGTACCCTCACAGGATATAACAACCGAGGAAGAACATTCACTTAATCAAGACTATACAGCCTAACCATGATATTGGTAGCCCCTCCCACCGCTGCAAGTCCTGCTTTATTCTCTCAAACAATTGTACAAAGTTAGCTCTGTACAGCTGATGGAAGGTAGGGGTAATAAAAATTCCCAGGTAGAGGAAACCTTTCTGTGACCACTGAAAAGGAAACTGCATTCCGCCCTCCAACTCTGGTACTTCTTTCAAACCCACACGGACATGACTTCCGACTTTGCAAAATTTACTCCATATCCTGAAAAACTGCTGAATAATTTAATTTTTTGCATTAGCTGGGGTATGGACTTTTCACATAAAGAGTAATTTTGTGTTCCCTAATTCCCACCTTTGGTACCACTATTTCAGGGTCCTTTCTGATGGCATCCACCAATGGTTCAACTGCCAAGGCAAGCAGCAGCAGTGGGAGAGGACATCTCTGTCGGCTACCTCTTCCCACACTAAAATTGTTTGATTTGACTCCATTCGTGATATCTGCTACCTTGGGGTCTCTATATAACCCAGCCTCCCATCTAGTAAATACCCCCCAGACCAAAGCAATCTGGAACATCAAAGAGATACGACCATTCCACCCGATCGAAAACCTTTTCTGCATCCAGGGAGACCAGTAAGCCCGAAGTCAGTCTCTGTTGACATATTTGCACTGTGTTCAATCCCCTCCTGATATTATTGGAAGAGCTGCGGCCCTTGGTAAAGCCCATCTTGTCCTCTTTCATAACAATGGGTAACACTCTTTCCAACCTCAGAGCCAGCACCTTTAATAAAACTTTAAAGTCTACATTCTACAAGATAGATCTGTACAATACGCAATCCTCAGGGTCTTTCCCTTTCTTTAAAATAAGGGAGATATTGGCCTCCCTAAGAGAGGGCGGAAGGCAGTCCTGGCTATATGAATAACTCTACGTCTCCAGAAGTGGTTCAGCTAACGCGTGTGTAAAGTCCTTGTAAAACTCACTTGGTAACCCATCTGGACCGGGTGCCTTGCCACCTTGGAGTTCCCTTACTGTGTCTTGCACCTCTTGTATTGTCAGAGGCGCATTTAAAAGGGAGGCCTGATCTGCGGTTATACCAGGAGGTCCAAATTTAAAAAAAAAATTTGCATTCTCACTACTCCATCCCCACAGCCCTCCAACCGGTATAACTCTGCATAGAATTTCTGAAATCTGGCATTAATCTTATCCAGCTTGCGAGTGATATTGTCAGTTCTCTCCCTAATACAATGGACTGCGGAGCACTTTTCTTCCTAGTCAGATAAGCCAGGTATCTATCCATGGTTTATCCCCATATTCAAACAGCCTTTGCTTTGCAAAGGATACCCCTCTCTTCACTGCTTGTCTGAGCGCTGAGTCCAGAGCAGCCCACAGAGCCGTGACTCGTTGTAACTTAACCACAGATGGTCTGTTATAATATGCCGACTCGGCTGACTTCAGCAAAGCCTCAAGCATCAGCTGCTGCTCTCCTTTCTGCATCTTTCTCATTGTAGAGTATGAACCAATCAGATCCCTTAAATATGCCTTGGTGGTCTCCCAAAGCACTGTTGGATTACTGGCCATACCCCAATTGATGTCCCAAAAAGCCCTGAACTCCCTTGTAAAGTACTGTACAAAATTGCCATCCCTCAATAGAAATGGATCCACTACCCTTGGTCTTAACATCCAAGTACACTGCCACATGGTCCAAAGTAGTTATGTTTCCAAGCCTACAGGCCAACACCAAGTTCAAACAAACCAACAGGACAAAGAACATATCAATTCTTGTGTAGGTTGGAGTAAAAGGTAAAATCCCTCCCATAGCGGGGGACACACCTCCACACATCCACTAGTCGCAACTCCTCACAAAAGTCCAGTAACTGTCTGGATTGCAGAGGTGTACCCGACAGATGCCTTGGCATCCTGTCTACCCCAGGGTCCATGAGACAATTGATGTCTCCTATTATCATACGGCGCACCTCAAAAGCTATTAATTTAGAGACCATTTCAACTAAAAATCTGAGAGGATGCACCAGGGGTCAGTAAACGTTCAGAATGCCATACTCTTCTCCGTGTACCAGAGTCTTGAGAATGGCGAACCGTCCATACTCATCCTTGGTTTGATCTATCACCTGCAATGGGAGGTTCCTTCATACCAGTATGGCCACCCCTCTGCTTTTGGAATTGAAGGAGTTGAAGAATACCCTATCGTATCTCCTCTGCTGTAACTTCAGATGTTTCCTATCGGTTAAATGTGTCTCTTGCAATAGAATGATAGCAACCCTTTCCTTCTTAAGTTTTGAGAGCACCTTTTTCCTTTTAATGGGGGAATGGCTCCCCTTTATATTCCAGGTGCACCACCTGAACAGATTATGACTGAATAGCCATGACTGCATATTACAGCCCGTGGTCCCCCAAGAAGAAGAAGCCCATTCAATGTGTGGTGAATGGAAAAAATACAAACTGTATCAAATCTGAAAACTATTCCTACAAACACTACTAAAACTAAGAAACTAACCACTACTCCTAACTGGAATAAATAAACACAAAAACCACAAATCTCCAGGGATCTCCCCCCTCACCCACAGGGGGCATTCAATCCCAACTTTACAGCTGTCCTAGCACCTTCCAGTTAAAGCGGCGCCCCAAACCCAGGCAATGGGAAAAAAACATGTTATTTATACTCCTGCAAGTTAAAAATGGATGCCCTCCCCTCCCCCTCCACATCTCAACCCTACACATCTTTACACCAAAGAAGTAACCACCCCTCACCCAGAAAAACAGAACAGTAAAGTAACAGATAGTTACCAAACGCATATAGTATGAAATAAACCAGATTTTACTCCAAAGCAATACCAAGCCGTAAAAGGCCAAAAACCATGAAAGGGAAAAGAACAAAGTAAGAGAAGATAAAAAGAATTATACCATTGTCTGCAAACATCTTTTCCTCATTCCCCTTCGGTCCAAGTCTATGAGAGTTCACAAATTCCTTTGCTTTTCCGCCAAGCCGAAGTTATAGACAGATGCCCCATAATTAAAATGTAGTACTGCTGAGTACCTCAGAGAATGTTGAATATTTAAGTCTCTTAATTTTTTCTTAACATAGCCCCAGAACAGTCTTGGAAAAACATTATTCTCAAACCTTTATATACTAGATCTGTGAGCCTCTTCCCAGTCTTCTGGATGTTTCTATTATTAACTGCTTTTCTTTATAGTGCTGGAGTCGCCCTAGGATTGGGCGGGGGGGGGTGGCGTTGATCTGACCCAGACCTACCCACCGCGATCCAGTGGGCCTGCTCCACACTCACCCAGCCCAACTCGATCTCCAGCCCCAGCAACTCCAGGATCCACTTCTGCAGGAACTCGGCCAGACTCTCGCATTTCTCATGCTCCGGAAGACCTACTACATGTAAGTTTTTTCTCTGACCTTGATTTTCGAGGTCATCAACCTGCTCCAGCAAGGCCTGGACCTGGCCTTCTAAGGTTCAGATCCGTCCCTCGGAGTTCTCCGTCGCAGTGTCCAACACCGCGGTCCTTTGCTTGGCCGCTTCTACGCATCAGTCCAATAACTGAATCTCCTGCTCATGTTGTCTCAGCACGGCAGCGATCGATTCCAGCACCGTTTTGATTTTCTCACAGAGTTTTGCAAACTCCGAGAGTAGATGCTGCTGCTTCCCTGAGCTCAGAGGCACCACCGAAGCAGCAGCTGCGGGTATACCTGGCATAATCGGGGAGTGCCCTGCTGCTGTGCACCACTTGCTCCCTTTCCTTTGTTTGTCTCCATCTAGACTGCAAAGCCTCCAAATCCAAATAGAAAAAGTTCTAGGTATTCTGCCTACTTTACACTGACAATTTTTCTTTGGGCTGGCTAAAGGGGAGGGGGTAGAAGCCCACCTTGCCTGGGGTATGGCACAGAGCCCAACACAGCTGATTTTTCAGACTGTCACCATCTTGAATCTCCTGTTGTGGCTATTGAGGCTATACCTGTTGAGGCCAGTTATCCCTTTTGATTGAACAGCTTGGATGTAGGTCAGAATGATGCCAACAACATGTAGTTCAATTCCCATTCAGATCCTGCCCGACTGCAAAATCACAACATGTGATTTGGAGATCCCCAAATCAAACATGATTTTTAGAAGAAGGAAATGTGGTGTAATTAAAATAGCAATGTGCTAAACTGTGTGTCATGGGGGTAATGTGTTAATAACCTGCGCCAGTGCTTGAAAAACATACGCTGTGTAGCCAATTTCTAAACTCATTTCCCTTAGTACAAGAGAACCTGGATAATGTTTTCAGAAAGTCAGCTATAGATAATGTCTCTACAAGGAGTCTGCAGATGGGAACATAACAAAACAGAGTAGAATCGGAATTTGAGGGAAAGGTTTTATAAGGGCAATGAGGGACTAAACTCTACCACCAAAACTGATTACACCCCTGCTGACCTGATTTCCAGCAATCCCAAAGGAGTTAAGGCCAAACTTGACAGGAGGAATCCTGCTATCATGGCTCCCAGCTTTACAGGTGATACTTAATTGATGCACTTGCCCTAGCATGTGGGGATCCCAGCCTTCCGAGAGACACTAGCATTCCATTTTCAATAGAAGTTGCTGCTGCTGGTGCTACAGTGAGGTCTTCACCAGGGACCACCATTCTATCCCTGGGCAAATCTATGAGAGAGTGGGATGAAGATGTGGAGAGAAGTATGTGCGTGTGCTTTTGAGAGAGAGAACACAAGCAAACCCCACTAGGTTAATTTTTCAATCTCTCCACATTGCCTGTTATATTCAAATATTAATTTCTTACCTGAAGGCCTCAATTAGCATTCAGGCAAGAATCCCCACTGACAGAATTTTCCAAACCTGCACTTTATTGATGGGGCGTGGGCAGATGGTAGGTTCCTCACTCCCCCTATTCGTGCCTGATAAAACCTCCCCTCCACCACTGCATCAAATTCTATCTTATGTTGTGTGCCCTGAGTCTTGAGATTTAGACTTGGCATCTCAGTATCCAATGATGGTTGACAATTGATTTTCAAATTGATGTTGGCTTCAATTAAGACGCAATCACCCTGTTTCATGGTTGAAGACCAACGATATGAAAGGAGCTACAGGAATCTAAAAGCGATCAGCTAGTACGATCGCACGACTGACTATACCTATCAATGTGATATAAATGCAGTTCTTTTTCCAAATACTACTATATAACCAGTGATGACCATGGGTAGCAACTTTCACAGGTTCCTGATTAACATTTATAGGTGATTTTAAAGAGGGTCAATGGACTTCCAACATTAACTTTGATTTTTCCCCACAGATATTGCCAGACCTGTTGAGTTTTTCCAGCATTTCTGTTTTATTTCAGATCTCCAGTATCCACAGTTTGTTGTTTTATTTTAGTGTTTAGTTCACTGCCACATCTCGTCCAGGTATTCCCAACTTAAAGACATTCTGTTCCTCTCTCCGACAGGATTTCCATTTTAATCTTTCTTCTTGCTCACTATCATTACTTATTATTTTCTCTTCAGTCACACATGCAGGGTGTAGTCACCAGTAACACAGGTGAGTTTGTGGTCATAATTCATAGTGGTAAGTCATGGTCATCATTGTCTCTGGTGAAGAAATGGTGAACATTCACAGAGGTGAAGAAATGGCTACTATTCACACGTATGAGAACCTGATTCACTCTTGTGAGGAATGGGCACCATTCTCACTGGTGAAGGAATGGTCATCATGGTCATGTTTTAGATTTTGTTGAAGTATGATGATGGTATCACATGGCTAGCCAATGTCACTACACAACTGCATTTCTTAATGTGTAGATGGCCACTGATTTCACCCCTACAGTCACAGTCAGGAGATACCAATGAAGTACCATAACAGACTCAAACAGTAACTCTGTTTTTCTCTTCAAAAATGCTGCCAGACTTGCTGAGTTTCTCCAACACCTTCTCTCTTTATTTCAGCAGGTTCCTGCTCCCTTCTGCTTGTTCCTCCTGACTTGTATGCCATGACTCACCTGGTGCAACATTCTAAGCTTTGCAGACCCATTCAGCAATACACAATGAAGAAAGATCTGAGGGCCGCAAGGTTTATTCACAAGAGGCTATTAATGCAATTTTAACATAAGAACACAAAGTGTTATTATACAAAAGAAAAAGAAATGTAAATTACATGATACTATTAAAAAGATTGAATGGTTTCCTTGCAACATCAAAAAGAATGACTTATCTTTCTTTTTTGCCCTAGTAGTAATCTTACAGACACACAAACCTCAGTGAAGAGTCAGCTCCAGCTCCACACTAAAGTCTCTTGCTCAACTGACATGACTGTGATAAGTCTCCTTTTGTCAAAATTCTGCTGTATATTCGATGAATTTTGTTTTCTTCAGTTAATGTCTCTCCTGAGATACTTGGAACAAGGGTCTAACTTAGCTCACTAATTAATTAACATGGATTCATTAAACTCATCCCTTCAATAGCCTTGTAGGGTGTCTTCTTTCTGATTCCACATGCCTTCAGCTTCTGAATGTTTCTTCTCTGGATTTCTCTTCAACCCTGCTTGGATATTGTTAATAATAGCACCTTTCCCTGTTATGAATTCTCCCTCAACACAAACCTAGCTCTGGCCTTTTTATCACTCTATTTTGGATCATAAAATTCAAGTCAGCCATCAACTTAACATCCATCTCCCAGGTGGCTTGCTGGTCATTCTGCATAAATCATATGACTTCTTGTAGATTCTTTTGAAACACTGCACAAAGCAACTTTCTGACTTTTTAAAAATAAAGTCAGACTTGCACAGAACTGGAAATTAAAATCCATTTCTCTTCCACTTACAACCCAATTTTTCAAAAATAACAATATTATAGTGATTGAGATCAGGTTGACTTCATCAACTACGAAATGCTTGATTGGGCCAATCAGGAAAGCCATAGCTGACCAATATAACTAGGAGATTAGAATCTCCTCAGTTGAGGACTGACTCCAAGCTGGCTGGCCACAGCCAGTGTACTGTACATTAGTGAATAAAGGGTGACTTGGTGATGAGACCCGACCTCCATGCAGTTATTTCAAACATATTATGAAGGTTCATCTCTATAATATAGGCTTGTGGCCAGTCTGTAACCCATTCAACATGGGTTGACTATACAGGTTGTGTTCTAATGATATCCTGTCTGATAGCCTTGTATCGGTGGACCAAGATGTCAAACTGTCAGTTGTTATTCGAACGCATGCCACCTGCAGCAGCTTAAGAACTCAGTTAATGAATAGAAAGATTTGTAATGCTTAAGCATAGCCCAATATATCCACTCAATGTACACAACTGCTTGTACTTGGTCATAAATGGTTTAAATTTGCATATTGAAAGGTGGAAGAATATGCAGGTCCACAGGAAAATCAAAGCCCCGTTGTTCATGGGAGGTGTTGGCATCATGGTACTGTCACTGGTCTTGTAATCCAGAACCCCAGGTTAATGTTCTGGTGACATGGGTTAAAATCCTACCATGGCAGATGGTGAAATTTGAATTCAATAAAAATCTGGAATAAAAAGCTAGCCCAATGAGACTATGTCATTACTACTGATTGTTGTTAAAACAATCTGGTTCACTAACATCCTTTAGGGAAAGTGATCTGATGTCCTTACCTGGTTTGTCCTACAAACCCACAGCAATATGGTTGATTCATACTTGCCCTCTGGGCAATTAGGGATGGGCAGTAAATGCTGGCCTAACTAGTGATGCCCTCATCCCTCGAATGAAAAGTCTTGCTTCTTTCACCAGCATGCTCATAGTCTGACATCTATCAATGTATTCTCTCCTTTTACAAACCATGCCATGATGAAACTTTCAAATAAATAGTGCAATAAGGGAGATAGCTTAAGGCAGAAACACATGAGGGAGTTCAAGTAGGCGTCCAAAGCCATGATGTATAACTTCAGTTAGTTATCTGAACCCTCAATGTTATGCATTCAGTTTTGTCCTTGTTCATCATGGCTTGAACTCATGAAGCTCTTAAAATTCTAACTGGCTCAATTCCTTTGTAGGTTTCATAACAATTGGTTAAATTGTTATAAAGTTATAAGATCTTTGATAATGTTTTGTTCAGGTACTTACTGAAATATGTTTCTCCAAACTATTGCATAGATAAATTTTTGACACAAGTTTTAATTTTAGGTTGAATAAAATGTCAGATTTTACATTTCATGTTAAAAATCTGAGATTATTAATAGCTGTCTCTTTATAAAAGTTATTGGTTGTCATACTTGAGCTCACACATTTAATTCTTTTTGTTCTGTAATGGAATCAAAATTAAATTAAGAAGAAATTAATATGCTACAAAAGTTCCCATTTTACAAAATAAATCTTTAAAATAATCTATCACAAGGTGCCCATGTATAAAATACCAAAATTATAATGAAGAACTCTGCTGTGCAGCATTTTATGTGAAATTGTTAAATTCAGTTATGAGAATTAGAATAGTTATGCAAATTATTATAATAAATATTATGTTTCAATGACAATCCCAGATTATATACAAAAGTAGCATATTCCTTTATTTTATTTCAAGTTATTAGTGATGAACTCAAATTAAAATAAAATCTAATGAACAGTTGAATGTATGTTCTTGATGACTTGGAAAACTGCACGAGCTGAATAACATTGACTTCACTTCTTGGTTCAAAAATGGCATTGTCTACGATTGGATAAATACTTAATTATGTTTTTGTGAACTGTTCACACCATTATCCTGCATGATGAAGCCCTTTAGCAATTCCATCTTATTCTTCCAGAACATTAAGTGTACATTCTTCTCATTACTGCACATCGGTACTCATAAATGATTTCAATGTCTTGTCCTCAACCAGCCTTCTTGGTAACTTAGACCAACACTTTGAGCTCCAAAAGAATGCTCAATGAATAAAGCAATATGTTTTTTTTTAGCAGAGATTATCAACAACAAAGAAAAATATCATGTTACTGCAAAGAAACTTTGAAAAATTTAGAAAGTAAAAATGAGTTTATCAATGGCTTCTTGAGATACTCATATCTCCCATTGACTCAAGAATGGTCTCCATTCATATTCACCAGCTTCCCCAGATTGCCATTCGAAAGGGGAGTGGATGTGAAAGCCTGCACCTCTCTGCCAGGCTGAGTCCTTTCCCTGCTGTTGTAGATTATCTTGTCCTGCAAAGAGAGAAAGAGAAAGATTGACAATTGGTATGTTAGTTCTTTAAGAGCATTGACAGCCATGCCAGGTCCTAAGCCTCCCCTGTAAGTGATTATGTTCCTGGGAAGTGTTAGAAGACTGACAGCACGCAGCATGCTGTGAACCATTCAGAGCACATCATCCATGTGATGTTGAGGTTTCCAGACAATCAACCCAAGTAACATGGCTGTTTAGTGACATGGCTAGAATTAATGATGTCTCAGTGACGAAGAGTGTGGTGCTGGAAAAGCACAGCTGGCCAGGCAGGATCCAAGGAGCAGAAGAGTTGACATTTTGGGCATAATCTTTTCCTGATGAAGGGCTTATGTCTGAAACGTCAATTTTCCTGCTCCTCAGATGCTGCCTGACTGGCTGTGTTTTTCCAGCACTACACTCTTTGACTTTGATCTCCAGCATCTGCAGTCCTCACTTTCTCCTAGATGTCTCAGTGAGTTTCAGCTTGCAGTAAGAATATGGTGCCTTTCATTCTTTTTGGCATAGGGAATCATTTCACTTTTTTCCTGCACAGGGTCTGGAGTTCTTTTCTGGTGCAACTTTGCTCCAGGTTGCCAGGATCTAATGGATGGGCTTTCTACTGTTTTCCCTGAGGCAGAGGACCTCCACTATAACCTGGAAGGCCACCTTGTGGGGTGCATTAAATCCCAGGGTCAGCTTTTGGATTGCTGTGATACATTTCCATTGGGGACAGCCAACACAGATCTGTGTGATGCTGCAGATCTGCAGTGAGTGTAGGTCTGTCCAGAAGGCTTTTAAATATGGCACCACAACCTTCAGATGGCTCTGGTGAGGGTGAGGACCTACTTACTTTAGATATTTCAGCATTCAATACAGGTATCAACCTGCATGTAGAATGAGCTGAAAGGTGGTTGGCCACGCTGAGGCCATGGCTGAAGTGATGATCTCTACTTGGCTACAACAATACAAAGTCCTGGCAAACCAGGATCAAACCAGAGATAGGAACATTCCCTTGCGCCACATTAGTAAAGCTTTTCTTTAGCCTTGGGATAGGCACCTGTTCTCAACCTCTTCCTTGCGGAAGAGAATAGCTACTTTTTGAGCCATACCAAGATGTGCTTTCGAATGGATACTAAACCCCATGGTGGAATCATTGAATCCTTGGC
The DNA here is from genome assembly GCF_004010195.1 of Chiloscyllium plagiosum. Lineage (NCBI taxonomy): Eukaryota > Metazoa > Chordata > Chondrichthyes > Orectolobiformes > Hemiscylliidae > Chiloscyllium > Chiloscyllium plagiosum. The sequence continues at coordinate 36,450,432 of NC_057736.1, read as the reverse complement.
AAGATCCCCTTTCTGTATCATCTGCGGTTTTCTACTTTCTCTATCAACTTTCTCTTTGATCAACAACACTTTGAACTTTTTCACACATTTAGCCATAGATATTAATTTTGCATGTCCTTCCACAGTAAGATTTTGATGTCAAATGTTGGCATTCCCACATCTGTGGAATGTTGTGTTCTTTTGGGGCATAATTTCATTCTGATCAGTTGGTGTGACCATATAATGAATTTGGTGAAAGTGAGGACTGCGGATGCTGGAGATTAGAGTCGAGAGGTAGTGCTGGAAATGCACAGCAGGTCAAGCAGCATCTGAGGAGCAGGATGTTGCGAGCAAAAGCCCTTCATCAGGAATGAGGGCTGATTCCTGATGAAGGGCCTTTGTCTGAAGTATTGATTTTCCTGCTCCTTGGATGCTGCCTGACCTGCTGTGCTTTTCCAGCACTACACTCTCAACATATAGTGAATTTGATGAGCTCAGAGTTAAAAATCACACAAAACCAGGTTCTAGTCCAACAGATTTATTTGGAAACACAAGCTTTCGGAGTGCTGCTCCTTCATCAGGTAACTAAGTGGGGCAGGATCATAGGCCACAGAATTTATAGTAAAAGAGCATACTGTTGTACAAGTCATGCGATGTATTGAACAAATCTAGATTGCTGTTAAGTCTTAATCACTTAGAATAGGTTACAGAATTTGATTCATTAATATGTAAATCCCAGAACTTCTTTCAAGTCACATTTCCAAGATTAAGACTTAACAGCAATCTAGGTTCTTTCAAGCCATTGCATGAGTTGTATGGAACTTTGGTCTTTTACGAACATTTCTGTGTCCTATGATCTTGCCACACTAGCTACCTGATGAAGGAGAGCGCTCCGAAATCTTGTACTTCCAAATAAACCTGTTAGACTATAACCTGGTGTGTGTGATTTGCAACTTTGTCTACTCCAGTCCAAAACCAGCACCTCCACATTATTGATGAGTTCGGTTAATCCTGATTAAAAATCCAGAACTGTAGCTTATAATGGGGATCATTAATTGGGATTTTAAATAGCCCAAAATTTAAATTATTGCAATTTCTCCATGTTTGAAAGGAGAATCATGGAAAAACAAATCCCCTCCCTTCTCCAAAACTGTCACTAAGTGGAGATGACAAACTGTCTGAATCTCTCATCTAATGTTCACAAAATCTTTCTAAGTATAAACAAAACATATTTTGTGGAGGGTTGAGGTGCTTGGCTAATAGTTGGAAGAAAAAGACCAATTATCAAATGCTGCTTTATACGCCATACAAGATGATTTTCTTTTTTTAAAAAATACCCTTTGAAAGCAGTCATTTTCCAGCACTTGCACCAGAGAAAGCCTGCAATTTTCTTTATGAAAAACCATTCATCCATTGTGACTAATTACAGACGCAAAAGCCATCTGCTCTCCTGCCCACTCTTCAGTTTGCAGATTTCCAATTCAGATCTGAAATACATCTTTCTCATCTAGATTAGTCCCCTCAATCTTAGTACAAACCTCTTGAAGAAAAAGCACTGCTAAAAGGAAGACATCAAATATAATGAATGACTAGTGAAGGATTATTAAGATCCATATAGTTTCCATATTGACTGGTCCAACTTATGAGTTGACTATTCCAAACCAACAACTCTGCTAACATTGCCTGTTTAGCAGAGTTCTGATGCTACTAATAAAATAAAAGCTGCAGGAGATCTAAGTATCTATCAGGGGGGGAAGGTGCATACTAAATCTGCAAAATATTTAAATATTCATCATGCCCACTTATCACCCTTTTTGACTTTTTGTTGTTCATTTAAAACATTATTATAAATGTGAGTTCTCTAGATTATTTACAGATTATAGACCATAAACATTATCTTTTGGTCTTCAGGGTAGTGTCCGCTAGTCCATACATAAGGAAGAGCACAGTGCATTGAGAGGAGATGGTGGTTTTCCATATTCTCCTTATTTAATTAACATAGATCCACTATTACATGAAATAGAACATGTATCATGTTGAAAGGCTAGAGTGTCAGCACAATGTGTTCTTTGATCTATCAGCTGCTGTGAAAAGTTTATTTTGTATTAAGGGTGGTGTCAAAAAACTGTGTTTTGAGTTCCTGATAAATCTATGTCAAGCAAACTGATAAATTCTTAACTCCCTCCTTTAAGTCAGTTGTAAGGAGCTGCCTGAGAATTTTTCTGAAAATAGCCATCTATGTATACACAAGGCTTGATTTTGTCCTGAATTATATTTAAACTAGTTCAGATCAAAATGAACTTAAATTACTAACTCACAATTGCCTTTAATTTGTTACAGAAATGAATTAACTCATTGTCATATAATCAAGGAAGGGGGTCAGTTAACTCCATTGGCTGGACAGCTGGTTTGCAAAACGGAGTGACGTTAACAGGGAGGGTTCAATTCCTGTACCAGCTGAGGTTATCACGAAGGTCGCTCCTTCTCATGCTTTACCTTTACATGAGGCATGCTGACCTTCAGATTAAACCACCATCAGTCATCTCTCCAATGAGAGAGCAAGGCTAATCAAGGAAGAAGTCAGATCTCAAAACATGTACATACTAACAGTATTCATTGGCTACAAATAAAAAAAAAGCACTTCACAGACTTGATGATGTGTAGCTGCTGAGAAGCAAATCACAAATCACCAAAAAGAAATAGAAAAGATACACAGCTAATTCCATTGATCACAGTGAATAAGCACTAATTCATGTTCAGGATTAATTACAAGCGTAACTGGAGTCTGAGGTATTCGGTTATCTAGAATAGTTGAAGAATAAATATTTCATCAGTTTACAACTTTAAACTGTCAAAAACTACGCCTATAACTGAAACAATTCTTGATAGAATCATGGAAAGAAAACATTGGTCCATCAAATTTGTGGCAGCTCCTTCTAAGAGAAATCCAACTAATTCCACTATTTTACTTTGTCTCTTTCATGTCCTTTTCTAATCCCTATTCAATCTGTTTCCCCCAGTCTATCAATGTATTCCAAACTCGAGTTGCATGCTGTGTAAGAGAAGATTCTTCCCTGTTTTGAATTCTTTTTCACCAGTCACCTGATATTTGGGCCTACTGGTCATCGACCTTTCACATGTGGAAACAGTTTCATGTATTTACTGTATGTAAACTCATCCTGATTATAAATTCCTCCATTGATTTGTCTTCTTAGCTTTCTTTCCACTAAGAAGAACAACTGGAGCTCTCCAATCTATCCACATAACTGCATTGACTTGTTGCTGGAAACATTCAAGTAACATTCTATTGTAACCTCTCCATAGCTGTTGTATCCTCCTTAAAGTGTGGTGACCCAAATTATGCAAAATATTTCGACAATGATTTGCATTCACACTCTGCATCTCCACTAATAAAAACAAATACTATTTGTTTTAGGAATTGCTCTGTTCATTCAGATGTTCAGTCACCTTTAAATAATTTGAATTCTCCCTTGCAACCGCATCCTCCCGTGCCTCATCAACCTGCTTTGTTTCTTAAAGTTATATTATGTAATTTATATTACATTCTATAGTGGAAGACCATTTTGATGATAACAGTAGCGTATGCTACACAGTTTCTAAAGAAACAAAACTGTGAACAATGTTTGCTCACTCAATGTTGTCTGGTGCTTCTAGAACTCTATAGTCGCACTTGAATATCAGATTTGGTTTTATGGGAACACTCCAACTCAGAACATTGTACATTTTTGTCCGATTCCTGTCATTTGACCACGATAGAAAATACTGCAAATTCTCACCAGTCAGACAGGATCTATGCAACCTAAAATTGTCAACCTAAATTGTAATTCTTGTTTCTATCTCCATCAATCCCAACAACCTGTAGAGGATTTTTCACTTTAAGATTTCCAGCAGCTGCAGTGCTTTCTGTGTGTATTTGAGCATAAATCAGGTGACTCTCCAATATAGCATTGAAGAAGTACATCATTGTTGGAGGTGACATTTTCTGATGAAACAAGGATTTGTCAATGATCGTAGATGGAGGTAAAAGACTCCACAATACTAATTTAAATTATAGCAGTGTACTTGTGCTGTGCTGTGTCATAAAATATTTGTTCCTTACCGAACATCTCTTGAACAAAAACACTCTTTATTGACATTTTTGGAATGTGACTGCATGTAAATTGACCATGATGTTCCCTACCGTAAAACAACTCCAATTATATTTCACTGACAGTAAAGCACTTTGAGATTTTGTGAGGTCATGAGAAGTGTAATTATAAGTACAAACCTCTCTTTGATATTAAAAAAAACAGATGATTTCAGTTATACAAGCTTACATTTCTGTCTCCTTAACATTGATTAATAAATGGCGTGCACAGTGAAAACATGTGCCAAGTGGAGGCTGTGTTAGTAAGACATGCCTGTTTAAAAGTCAGGTCTTAGCTTATAAATTTGGGACTAAACTAATTGGCAATCACCATGAATTAAATGTGCCTGGAGGAGTTAAACCAGACTCCTACACATTTAGCATTTGAACGCCAATTTGGAACAATTTTCCTGATATGGTATGTGCAAACTCAACAAATAAATTTCCAGTGAAGATATGGAGTGCAGTCGCTGACAGGAAGAAAGAGCACAGCTTCTCAGGCCTACTGGAGAAGGCCTAGCTGAGGCGAAACATCCTGCAACATCATGGAGAATAGGCACAGAGGCAGCTAATGCAGTGCATATGGGCAGTGAGCCCCTGCTCCATGAACATAGTAACAGAATCCAAAACTATTCAATCGATGGACATGAGTGGTCAAGGTAATGTTTTATCTCACAAAGGCGCATGTTGGTGTCTTTCAGAGCTCAGCACCACCTCAGAAACTGACACTGCAAAAGAGATCGGGGAAAATAGCATCCTCGCAGTGACATGCACTGAGTACCAGTGGGCACCAGTCATGCTGGATGCAAAGGATTTCACATGTGTAACCTTGGCAGGAGTCACATTAACTCAGCTGTAGAAGAGTTAGACACGGACCTGTAAGGAATAAAAGTGAAATGCTTAAGAAGGTATATGGATAGCCTGCCAAAACATTCACAGCTCATGGATATGAGGAGAAAGGATACTTCCTCCAGTTGGAGACATGACTTGACTTAGAACCTGAAGCCCATTCTCTCCAGTGTGGTGGGGCTGATCACCTCCATCCAGTGACCTATGGACTAGTGTCAGCTGAGTGAAGTCACCACTTCCTCACTGCAGTTTCCGAAGAACACCAAAACGCTTTAATAGAACAGCAAAGAGCTCAATGGGTGGTCAGGCAGCTGCCAAAATATCTCTGGGCTCCTCAATTGATAGGTCCTAAGGCTCAACTCTCTGGATAAGCAGACTCTCTGACATCATTCAAAGTTTGTGCGAAGATTTGTAGCTCAGGTGCTCGTTGTTGTGGTTCTGTTCGCCGAGCTGGAAGTTTTTGTTGCAAACGTTTCGTCCCCTGGCTAGGCGACATCATCAGTGCTTGGGAGCCTCCTGCGAAGCGCTTCTTTGATGTTTCCTCCGGTGTTTATAGTGGTCTGTCCCTACCGCTTCCGGTTGTCAGTTTCAGCTGTCCGCTGTAGTGGTTGGTATACTGGGTCCAGGTCGATGTGTTTGTTGATGGAGTTTGTGGATGAATGCCATGCCTCTAGGAATTCCCTGGCTGTTCTCTGTCTGGCTTGCCCTATGATAGTAGTGTTGCCCCAGTCGAATTCATGTTGCCTGTTGTCTGCGTGTGTGGCTACTAAGGATAGCTGGTCGTGTCGTTTCGTGGCTAGTTGATGTTCATGTATGCGGATTGTTAGCTGTCTTCCTGTTTGTCCTATATAGTGTTTTGTGCAGTCCTTGCATGGTATTTTGTACACTACATTAGTTTTGCTCATGTTGGGTATCGGGTCCTTCGTTCTGGTGAGTTGTTGTCTGAGCGTGGCTGTTGGTTTGTGTGCCGTTATGAGTCCTAGGGGTCGCAGTAGTCTGGCTGTCAGTTCTGAGGTGCACCTGATGTATGGTAGTGTGGCTAGTCCTTTTGGTTGTGGTATGTCCTCGTTCCGTGGTCTTTCTCTTAGGCATCTGTTGATGAAGTTGCGCGGGTATCCATTTTTGGCGAATACCTTGTATAGGTGTTCCTCTTCTTCTTTTTGCAGTCCTGGTGTACTGCAGTGTGTGTTGTGGCCCTTTTGAATAGTGTCCTGATGCAGCTTCGTTTGTTTTTGTTGGGGTGGTTACTTTCATAGTTTAGGACTTGGTCTGTGTGTGTGGCTTTCCTGTATACCCTTGTAGTGAATTCTCCGTTCGGTGTTCTCTGTACCATCACGTCTAGGAATGGGAGTTGGCTATCCTTTTCTTCTTCTCTCATGAATCAGACAGAGAACAGCCAGGGAATTCCTAGAGGCATGGCATTCATCCACAAACTCCATCAACAAACACATCGACCTGGACCCAATATACCAACCACTACAGCGGACAGCTGAAACTGACAACCGGAAGCGGCAGGGACAGACCACTATAAACACCGGAGGAAACATCAAAGAAGCGCTTCGCAGGAGGCTCCCAAGCACTGATGATGTCGCCTAGCCAGGGGACGAAACGTTTGCAACAAAAACTTCCAGCTCGGCGAACAGAATCTCTGACATCATGGCATGGATCATGGCATCCTGGCATTCCTGCAGATGGCATAATTCAAGCTCTGTTCCTCAGCCTTTCCTCCACTGTCCATTCGGTTGTTTCCCAGTTAGGCAGGTAGGAATTCTGAACCTTACGGTGAGATGGTGCAGTGTAAGGTTGGGTCACCATGGACCACAGCCTCTTGGCATCTGACCTGTCATCTTTCAGAATCTCAGCAGCTTGAGTGCTGCTGCTGCTGCCACTCAGGTTACACTTTGTAATGAGCACAGAACATTCATTAGATTGGGCACGAAAGATAACCACAGGCTGAATTGTTCAATATCTTTTGTGCTGTTGGTTTTGGGATGTTTTCATTGATTTTTTAAGATGAGGAGGTTTTGTGATGATTGCGCAGTGATGGATTTAGTGATCTTCTTTACTCTCCTTCTCATCGCATGGGTTGTAAAGATTGGGTAAAGGCAGTGGACTTCTTGAAGAATCTTCATTCCCCTGGTGGGTAAATCACAGCTCAAAGGTGAAGCAGTTTCTCAAAAGTAGCCCTGAATTAGATGTCAGCACCCAAAGGGAAAAAAGACAGTCAAACTTGCAAACTGACACATTCTGCTCTGACATACCTTTTACAATTCAACATGGAGTTCCAGTGCAATTCATTTCCATGTATCATTGCATTTTTGTACTGACTTTTGTCTCTGAAAATGTCTGTTCCAGGTGAGAGTCAGCTACTTTGAACCATCTGGTGCTCCCCTCATTGCCTTTATCTTCCTCCTCCTTTTGTGGATCCTGGATTGACTACCTGACACTATTGCTAGTGGTCACAACTACTTTCTTATGCTTGGCAGATTGTGGAACATGCAACATGTTATCACAAATGGGGGTACCTTCTTTGTGATTACTACTGGGCATTTCTTGACTGATTGATGCATCTGAACCTCTCTTGAGATGAATAACCAAGAAAGTTTTTTGGGTAGAAAGAGATGGGTTCTGTACAAAGAGTCACAGCAAGTCTCCAATGTGTTTTCCAAAGTCGTCTTCAAATGTAAGTCATCAATTTCTCTCCAGCAGCAAATGAATAGTGAAACTTGAGCATCACATTACATAATGCCCAAAACCTGCAATAATAACTGGCCACTGTTGGAGGAGATCATCAGTTGAACCTGGCACATAGCATACAGTGACTTCAGTCAATGCTAACAGCCAACTGAATTTAGAGTTGGAGCTTTAATGATCTTTGGGTATGATGTCCTAATGTATTTCAACTTCCTCATGAAAACTGCATCTTCTATTAAACACAAACTAAATTGATTTGGCAACTCAATGCCACATCTTGGCTCAGTCCATGTCATTTCAGTCTTTGAAGTGTCCAAGAAAAGTCATGAACCACTTGCCTTATGCTCTCTAAGAATGTGATGATAATGGAGCTTAAAACAGCAGACATTCAAAGCTGTCAACATGAAAAACATGACCATTAAAAATTACCAGGATAAAGTGGGGAACTTAAATTGCAATATAATACATTCATAATTTAGTTTCATATTATAACAGAAATTGGAAAATGTAATGCTCACAAACCATGTGCATCACTGTTATCTAAAAACAATGGAGGATTTGAAAATAATGACAACACAGCAAAATTAAATCAACTATCAATACACCCTTGGTTGACGTAAATCAACACATTAAATAGCAATGGACACCGGCAAGATGATAAATTAATGGGCAACAGGACATGAACGATGTACACAATAGTGAATTAATAAATTAATGGGTAAATGGATGGTAATGAGCTAATCAGGGATAAATTGGACTAGGTACTAAGTTAGTTTTGATTTGCTTTGCAATTTAATAATGGTGTAAAAAAAAGGTTTGGAAATTGGATAGTACTGTCCTACTTAATACATTTGTTGGTGCAACCTAATGCCCAGTGACAGGGTATAGAGCAAGCAGATTATAAAATCAATCATTGTGCAATACTGACTTGTCACAAGTTCTGCCCTTGCAAAATGCCGTATTCTACCTTACGCCCTCAGTTTTGTTGAGCTGAACATGGTGTATAAAAGGCATGAAAGAACCCCTTTCTTGTGCCCCCAATGGTAACCTCTCTCTGGTGCCCCCAATTGTGCTACGCACATGGATCATGAATTACTTGCAAATTAGCTGCTGTATTATTTGTTCTGACTGTTCAAACAAATATGTATGGATTTGGAGTTTTCTTTAAGGTTTCAATAGCCTGCAGGCAGTGAGTGTTACTAATGTCTTTGATTTTGATTTAAATCTATGACAAAATACATTGCTTTCAGGCTGTGTGTGACTTGGTAGAGGTTCAACTGGGCATGACTGGGAAAATGAAGAGAGATACAGAGCAGCTAAACGAGGCAGGATGGAGAGAGAGAGAGAGAAAGGCCATTAGAAGGAGGTCTTAATTGGTCAGGTACTTATTGAGAAATTCTCATAACTCAATTTCAATGAGAAGCAATGGTGAAACAGCTTTGCTTCATCATAACAATGAATGCCCTTTAATATAGACTTCATTGGCTATAAAGCATCCTGAGTGTGAAAGTGCTGGAGAGGTGCAAATTTTTTTTCACAAAAGAAGTCATGACTAAAATCTACTGACTGATGCAGCCACAATGGCAGTTTCTAAGCAGAGCCAAGGACAGTATGCCCTGTGCTGTTAATATTTATCTGTCTGCACAAATGGATACCGATGACAAAATATGGGACAGAAAATGCAAGGGAAGCTACAAGGTCTCTTTATGACTGAGCTCAATATGATGAAATAATTAATGACCAACGCTATTTGCTTTGTCTATAGTCTCGCCCTCTTAATATTTCCTGTTTATTTCTGAAAACATGAAAATAAAAACCTCTCGATGGTGCATATTCCAATCCAAATTTATAAATTCAATCAGCCATATTGCACACCCAAAAAAAGCTAATCACCCTCCTCAATTCTCCAGCGCATGCCACCTATGTGCCTTTGTCTGTCCTTGTGCTGCTCTGCACTACCTCCCTGTGGTTAGAACACTGCTAACAGAGTGTTGCTGAGCTCCAAATAAGGAGTCTTCAAAGGACATTGTTGTCAGACTGCACCCTGATGACCTGGGTTGCAGCAGACTGGCCCTGGCTGACTGACAGAAAAAACACTGGTGAAATGGTAAGAATGGGATCCTGAATACTGAGAAATTGAGAAGTTGTTAAAATGTCCAAGAAGATCAGATTCACTACAGTATGGAAACAAGCCCTTCAGCCCAACAAGTTCACACCAGCCCTCCAACGAGTAACCCACCCAAACCCAAGCCCCTACCCTCCACTTACTCCTGACTAGTTAACCTAACACTATAGTCAATTTAGCTCAGCCAATTCACCTGACCTGCACATCTTTGGAGAGTGGGAGGAAACCAGAGCAAACCCATGCAGACATGGGGAGAATGTGCAAACTCTACAAAGACAGTCGCCTGAGGCAGGGATTGAACCCAGGTCCCTAACACTATGATTCTGGATTAGTGGTGCTGGAAGAGCACAGCAGTTCAGGCAGCATCCAAGGAGCTTCGAAATCGACATTTCGGGCAAAAAGCCCTTCATCAGGAATAAAGGCAGAGAGCCTGAAGCGTGGAGAGATAAGCTAGAGGAG
>NC_057736.1:36428237-36440006 GCF_004010195.1 Chiloscyllium plagiosum | reverse complement strand
TTTGGTTGATTGGTGCAGGTGTCTCGGAGGTGTTCCCTGAAGCGCTCTGCTAGAAGGGATACAATAAATGATGTGGATGTGCAAGTAAAACTTTGATGGATGTGGAAGGCTCCTTTAGGGCCTTGGATAGAGGTGAGGGAGGAGGTGTGGGCGCAGGTTTTACAGTTTCTGCGGTGGCAGGGGAAAGTGCCAGGATGGGAGGGTGGGTTGTAGGGGGGCGTGGACCTGACCAGGTAGTCACGGAGGGAACGGTCTTTGCGGAAGACTATGAGGCAGCAGTGCTAACCATTGAGCCACCCCTGTGAAGAACCTTCTATGAAAATTGCCAACTAGAGCTATGTGATAGCAAAAGCCTGAGCTGACATCAATCTGAGATTGCATGGCAGCATTCAGATTTGAATGGAAGCTACTTGTACTGCTGTAGAAGCTAGGGCATCGACCATTAACCAGCACATCATGCTGCCTTTCACAGTTGTACAACAAATGGTGACCAGCTGTTCCATGTTGGATTGGATTCTTCATTGGATTCCAAATTCTGAGCAAAGCCCTGTATCAATTTGGTGCTGGATTCCTCCTTGTTAATTAACTTGGAAATATATATCACTGTTCCTTCACTGCCGCTGGGTCAAAATCCTGGAATTCCCTCCTTAAAGGTATTGTGGGTCAACCAATATCAGGTAGACTGCAGTGGTTGAAGAAAACAGCTGACCATCACCTTCTCTCAAGGGCAGCCAGGGATGGGCAATAAATGCTGGCCAGCCAGCGAAACCTACATCCAATGAATGAACAAAAATATAAATAACAATGATATAGGCTTTCTGCTACATTCCATTGTGAGTAAGCATTTGTTTCTCTTGACCTTTCAGCTTCCTCCGTTGCCTTGGAAGTTCTGATTTAAGTCACCTGCAGCAGAACTAGTACATGATCTTCTGCAAGTGGGAATCAGTGTCACTTTTCCCCCCGCCCTGCCTCTTGCCAATACACCTCAGTCTCTTCCTCCCTCCTAAAATGGTTAAAATGCAGAGTTGTGGTCTTTGAGTCGGTGGCAATGCATGAAAGATCTGTGATAGTGACTTGTCATCTTCAATATCTCCTTTCTGTTCTTACTGTTACCGGGAACCCTCCAGGTTCTAAAAAGGGCAACAGTTGGACAGCAGTGAGGGACAGGGTTATTGATCAGGGAATTTAATAATAATGAGGGGCAGCAAGAAGTAAGTAGTGACTGTAGCTTATAAATCAGAAAAGCTTACATTGCATCACATTCATTCATTGACAATCAATGACCTCATGGATCAGCGTATCACCTAGTGTCCCAGTCCCATCAGTGGAATATGTGGAACAGTAACAGTGTAATGATGCTGCTCCTTCAACAAGGTTATGTTGTCCTTGGGTTTTTTTTTCAGAGTGGTTAAAAACACAGTTTTGATGGGTTTTAGTGCCAATTTGATTATAATAAAAGATATTGCCTCAGGGAAAAGTCTTTCAAGTTTTATAAAAGAACACTTTTACAATTAAAGGGGAGTGGCCAGTTCTCCCAGCTCAGCTTTTCTCTGGTTTAGTTTGTTTTGGTTTTCACCATCTGGCTGTTTAGAGCAAGCGGTCAGTTTTGAGGCTGCTGGTCCGAGAAATAGTTACATGGGAGAAGGTGTTCCATGTTAATAATAGGAGAAAGTGAGGACTGCAGATGCTGGAGATCAGAGTCAAGAGTGTGGTGCTGGATAAGCACAGCAGGTCAGGCAGCGTCTGAGGAGCAGGGGATTTGATGTTCGGGCATAAGCCCTTCATTAAGATTCTCCTGCTCTTTGGATGCTGCCTGACTTACTGTGCTTTTCCAGACCACACTCTTTGCTCTGACATACAGTGTCTGCAGTCCTCACTTTCTCCTAGTTGATTTTAATCTTACTGAGAAGTCTCTTCCAAGGATGCCTACCTTGAAGAAGTTCTCCACCTCTCTGTTCAAGGATCTTAGTGATTCACTGTCTCACTGCTCCCCTCCTCAACAACCCCTTCCCCAAGTTGTTTCCTCTGCCCTGAAGCTCTTCAGCCACATCCTGAAGCAGACTCACTACCACAGCCACATAATTCCTGATGAAGGGATTATGCCCGGAACATTGATTCGCCTGCTTCTCAGATGCTGCCTGATCTGTTGTGCCTTTCCAGCACCACACTTTCGACTCTAAATCTCTCTGTCAACTTTCTCTCTGACATCTCTCATGTAAGACCCTGTGTTTGATTTTACCTTTTTTGCGAAGAGGTTGTTTATCGGTATTGTTGCAGGAATTTGGAACAGCATCATTAAATTGGGATAATCTGTTGTGTTATTGGATAGGTTGTTATCCTATATTATGTTCTCTTTTATTTTTGTTTTATTCAGTAATCTTGTAAGTAAATTCTGTTTTGTTTAAAACTAAATGGTTGGGCCAGCTGCATCCCTCATTCACTTTACACCTGCTTAAAACAACTAGCAAAGTTAGGGTCTGGGCTAATTTCTTAAAATATTTTGAGGCAGTCTGGCATGGTCCATAATAGCAAGAATACCTAAAAATGAAATACTAACCTGGTGAAACTGCATTTCTGAACTACATGCATTCCAAACAGCAAAAACAGCATTCTACAAAGCAGGCTAAACAATTTCGCAGTAAACCAATCAGATCAAAGAATTGCAGTTCAGCCTCAATCAGTCATGAATGGTGAATGACAAGTAACACCGATGAGATAGACAGACACCACAAAGATCCTCATTTTCAGTACTGATGGGGACAAGCACAGCAGGGCAAAAGACATGGCTGATCCATTTGTAAGTCTCTTTAGCAATAAATATCCAGTGTATTACTTATTTTAGGCTGTTCTTGAAGCCCCCTACAATAACAGAAGCCATTATTTCATATTCACTCCTGTGACTTCAAGAAGCAACCACACTCACTGGACACATTAAAATCTATCAGGCCCAACCACATCCCAGGTGTAATGCTGAAGATTTTGTATTCTAGGACCAGCTACACTAGTAGCTAAGCTGCTCACATAGAGCAGCAACCTTTAACATCTTGCCCAGTGACACAGGAAACTACCCCCTCCAAAAAAAGCAAGAACAAATCAAACCAACCAATTACTGCCTCATCAATCTATTCTTAATCATCAGGAAAGAGATGGAAGGTGTTGTTGGCAATGCAATCAAGAAACATTTACTCAGCAATACCCTGTTCACTGATGCTCAATTTGTACTTGTCCAGAATGATTTGGCTTCAGTTCTCATTAAAGCTTTGGTCTAAGCATTGGCAACTTCTGGAATTAAACTCTGTTTTATTTGTTCATGGGAGGTAGATAGCACTGGCTGGGCCAGCATTTATTACTCCTCCCTGGTTTCTCCAGGGATGACGGTGATGAGTAATCAGGGCTGGGACATAAATGCTGACCTGGCCAGCAGCATCCACGTTCACTGAACATGTTTAATTCCAGAATGATTTTTGAGTGAATAATTGGCATTAAGAAGCCCAAATTAGATTTATCAATCGGAATTAAGGAACTAACTCTCCATTGGCTGAAGTCATACTTCACACAAAGGAAGATGATTTTGACCGTTGGAGACTATTAGATCATAACATGCAGGAGCAGAATAAAGCCACTTGGCTCTCATGAAATCGCAAGAGAGACCAATCTTTTCAGCCCCAGGACATCATATAAGGAATTCCTCAGAGTAGTGTCCTAGACCTAACCTACTTTAGCTAATTCATCAATGGCCTATTCTACATCACAAAATAAGAAGGCTGTTTTTCTGAAGATTGCAGATTGTTCGCACTATTCATGGCTCCTCAGATAACGAAGTAGTCTAGGCCAATGTTCAGGCTTGTGCTGATAAATAGTAAGTACCATTTGTGCCACACAACTGTCAGACATTGACCAAATCCAACCAAAGAGAATGTAACCCATCTTCTGTTGACATTCAAAGGCATTGCCACTGTTACATTTCTCACCATCAACATCCTAGAGGTTCTCATTAACCAGAAACATAACTATACCAGCAGCAGAAACACAGTGGATACAAAAGCAGTACAGAGATTGGGAATTCTCCAGGAAGCAACTCACTTCCTGACTGTCCTAAGTCACAAGTCAAAATCCACTCACTGGGCTGCATGCACCTACAGTGATACTTGAGCAGTATGACACAAACCAGGAATAAAATAACTTGCTTGTTGGGTACCTGAACTTTTAAACTTACCATATATATATTAGAGAGAGAGAGAGACAAGTAGTGATGAATTTAACTTCAGGTTCACCACACCATAGGCAAAGGATGATGTTGAGAAGGCAGGACCTATACAGTATGGTGATGGTATGGTGGCTCAGTGGTTAGCACTGCTTACCTCACAGCACCAGGGACCTGGGTTCATTTCCATCTTGGGTGATTATTTGTGTGGTGTTTGCAGATTCTCCCCATGTCTGTTTTTTTTTCCCCACAGTCAAAGATGTGCAGGTTAGGTGGATTGGCCATGGGAAACACAGGATTATGGGGATAGAGCAGGAGGGATGGGTCTGGTTGGGACGCTCTTTGACAGGTCAGTGTAGACTCGATGGGCTGAATGGCCTGCTTCCACGCTGGAGGGATTCAATAATTCTATGTATACAGTGATGGTTTCTACTATCCCATTCATAATGCAGAGCTGTTCAGATATGAGGAGCCAATCACATTATTGTTGTCAGGCAGAAGCCTTGTCATCAAGAACCAGTCATTAGTTCACAGATCAATCAGCTACTTGTTGCCAGCCAAAGCTGAACTTGGAAAACCCCCTTGGCTCCAGCATATTTGCAAAATAGACTGTCACTACTGCCTGAATAAACAATTGTGATGTCAGCTCTTAGAACGTGTGCCGGGTTGCTTACTTTCACAGGGTGCAGCAAATCTTCAACAATCTTTGGTTTTTAAAACAATTCTTTCCCCATTTCAGTCCTCAATCAAAAATACAGAAAAATAAAGAAAAAAAAACAGTTTTTACAGGAGAATAATCTATCATTCATCAAGGATATAAATAGTAACATTAAAATGCCTATAATTTTCTTGAATTCTGGACTTGGCTGCTTAATTCTGCCAATCATGTCATTTGCATGATAATTATGTGGCTCCAAATATTGAAATACAGCACGTAATTACAGTTAAATTGTGCCACTATCGTCATTCATCACATTTTACTGTCTTTTTTTTCTCTGTGAGCTGGACGCGGGATGATAATTGACAAGATGCAAACAATGCAGTTAGAGACTGATAAAAACCAGAAGGCACAAGAAAGCTGTTTGGAGAACAGATTAGGTTAGGATATCTGGTCGGCATGGATAAGGTGGACCGAAGGGTCTGTTTCCGTGCTGTACATCTCTATGACTCTATGACTAACTGTAATTGTACATACTGTTATCTTCCTTTAAGATATTAAGATGTTAAGATGCCTTTCAGTGTTGTTGAGAGCAGCCATTAAACACAAAACTTGTAACTGTAGCATTTGGGCAATTGCATTTGTTTCACTAACAGAGTGTCCAGAGGTGGAGGATAGAGAAACTCTAACTCTTTCCACCATTGGCTGTGCCTTATTCAAAACAAGATTTCTTGCTTCTTGTAAAGCCATGTCTGTTGACTAGTAATGAGGACCTGGATTCTGGATCAGTGGTGCTGGAAGAGCACAGCAATTCAGGCAGCATCCGAGGACAGGCAAAATCGACGTTTCGGGCAAAAGCCCTTCATCAGGAATAAAGCTCTTCCAGCACCACTGATCCAGAACCTGGTTTCCAGCATCTGCAGTCATTGTTTTTACCTCATTGATTTTAACCCTACTGCGAATCCTCTTGCAAGGATGCCTGCTTTATTCCTGATGAAGGGCTTTTGCCCGAAACGTCGATTTTGCCTGTCCTCGGATGCTGCCTGAATTGCTGTGCTCTTCCAGCACCACTGATCCAGAATCTGGTTTCCAGCATCTGCAGTCATTGTTTTTACCTCGTTGATTTTAACCCTACTGCGAATCCTCTTGCAAGGATGCCTGCCTTGAAGAAGTTTTCCTCCTCTCTCTACAAGAATCTCAGGGAGTCTCTCAAAAGCTTTATTCCTGATGAAGGGCTTTTGCCCGAAACGTCGATTTTGCCTGTCCTCGGATGCTGCCTGAATTGCTGTGCTCTTCCAGCACCACTGATCCAGAATCTGGTTTCCAGCATCTGCAGTCATTGTTTTTACCTTAGTAATGAGGACCCCAGAACTATCAAAGCCATATTCAAAGTAACTTTAGTTTCAAAGTTCGAGCATTGCATTGATAAAAAGACACTGACTCAGAGTTAGAGACCTGTATATTTTGCTCGAGTTCAATGTCATTTGTACATCACAGATGTTTGGCAGGCATTATTCTTAGGATGGTAGGAGCCTGCTTGTCAAGTTAATGTCTTCAGGTTCACTGTAAATAGCAACAAGTTTTACAGGTTGAATCAATGATGAGATCTTGATAAAATATGTTACCGTATTTAGCAAGAAATTCTAGCTCCCTTGGTGACAGAGATAAATATACTAGAAGAAAGGAGACATATTGCAAATAACAATATACAGATAGGTTAAGGAGCTGAACTAGAGAATTAAAGGGGGCATGCTACAATATGAATGCTTTTACCGGCTGTCAATTTGTTTGGAAAAAAGTTTTGCCATGTGTGTAGAAATAACTAGCTTGATGCTGGCATGGAAGGTAGGAAGTTTAGTAATCTGGGCGTTGTATCATACAATGCATTCAAAACTATCTCCTGAGAGAGTGCTCGATAATCTCTGCAAGAAATGATGCAGTAATGTTCATGGATAATGACTGGAGCAAGTCAGCATTTTTCCAGTATGAGGGAGAATTAGGAAATGCATGATTGTGGCATTATTTTTTACTGCTAAATACAGAAGCTAAAAAAATATACAAAGTTGATTGACTGGAAAATCCCAAAGTATGAACAGTGGAAGACTCCTTAGCATGGATAAATTGGAATTAAGAGTTAGCTGGAGCAACTAGTTAAAAGGAAGGTTATTGAGTATGTCTTCAATACTGACTAGAAACATTTGCGTGAGGAAAAGAGGAGGTGCACTTCAAATTAGCTGCCCTGGATCGCTACAGCACAGGTGGCATGGTGGCTCAGTGGTTAGCACTACTGCCTCATGGTACTAGGAGCTCAGGTTCAATTCCACTCTTGGGTGACTGCCTGTGTGGAATTTGTATACTATCCCTGTCTTTGTGTGGCTTTACCCTAGCTTCCTTCCATAGTCCAAAGATGTGCAGGTGAGGTGGATTGCTCATTTTAAATTGCCCATAATGTTGAGGGATAGGCAGGCTAGGTGGATTAGCCATGGAGAAATGCAAGAACGGGTGGGTGCTCTTTAGAGGGTTAGTATGGACTGAATGGCCTGCTTCCACACTGTAGGAGTTCTTACAGACATATTTGATAAAACGAAAGGTAAAAAAAGCAAAACTCATCCAAGACGATGCGACAAAGCATAATCACGAAAAGTATTAGAATTGATCAACACAAATAATAAAGTTAAAGGGGACAACTTATGAAAAATATTTACTGTCAACATGAAAGACATTAAACTGGAACCAAATTAGTGGGATGCCTCAGAAGGTGAGTAAGGCAACTCCAAAATGAAAGTAGAGGCTGCTGGCTGCTACAGGGAACTGGCATCATGGGCTGCCTCACCATACCAGCAAAAAATGAACCCAAAAGCATCCCTTCATTGAATACCCTAGCTACCAAGTGAATCACAACATTCAGGCCTAATCATACCTGGTCTAATCTGTACACTCCAGGTTTCAGTCACTTACATCATCAAAATCCAGCAGGCGTGGAGGCTGTTGATGATTGAAATAGCCAGCTATATTCATAACCTGTATACATGTTGTAGTGAGTGGAACAAGGTCAGCCAGTTGGTCCTCATAAAATATGAGTTCCCTGATTGGGGCTGTTAATCTGGTCCAATCATGGAGCCCTGGCTGACAGATAAGAATTGGAGTGTCAGACATCCTGTTTGCTCTGAGGTTCTGAGGGAGTTGGATCAGTGTCAAGGACTCTTCACGATTAAATAAAGGGTAACTTGGTAATGTGATACCAGCCTCTGTGAAGTTATTTCACATGTAAATACTGAATTGATTCCATTTGTACTGGTAGGCCATATTGAGGACCAAGCTTATGATTTCTGAGGATGTCTGCTTGTTTCTTCAAGTCAAAGGGATTAAATTGGGAAAAAAATCCAGGTCACAGATTTCAAACATTGCTCCTTTAACAGCCATTTTGAAAAGCATCAATTTAAACCAATTGTTTACCACCTAGTATTGCCCATGCCTAATTTTAGCCAATTCTTTGACCATAATGCAATGGACCCTCATTGTCTCCACCAATTTCTGACATGATAGATTATCAAATGCTTTCTGTACAAACATATAATCTATATTTGCCATAATTCATGTTTTTTTTCTGTTCTGACAGAAAATTCAGTGAGTTTATTGATGTATGACCTAATCTTAAAAAAGAGTGCCATATTGACTTTCCCTGGCCAATTCCTGCCTTGCCATTTCTATATCTACTACAAATGACATGGTTTTTGGCATTTTTATTAACATCCTCTTTTTAACAGATGGTATAATATCTCTTTATTTAAACTCAGATCAGTCAATTATCACTGGCAGAATGATCTGAGATTTTCCACTGAGGTGCCCAGCAGATTTCCTTTCCAAGCTAAATGGTGTTTCGGCTTTGTATCAAATGACTACTTCCAAATGCAATACCTCTGAAATAATTCAAGATCATTTTACTCTCTTCCAACACTTTGGACTAGCTCCCTCTCTAAATAATAATGATTAAAAAAAAGGTTGGTTCCTTTGTTAATCCCACCCTCCTCTATTCCAGTATTCTGCTCCTGATACCTATCAACTTTGGTGCTGTCTTTCCTGATGAACCATTGTGCAATTACAACATGTACCTACTGATGGTGTATTTATTTCCCTACTGATAGACTTCCTTCACTTTTCTCTAAGATTTTTTTTATATCCATGAGATGAGAACATCACTGGTTAGGCCAGCATTTATTGCCCATCCCTAATTACGCTGACAGCAGTTAAGAGTCAACCACATTGCTGTGGGTCTTCAGTCACATATAGGCCAGAGATTAGGTAAGAACAGCAAATTTCCAATAATCGACAATGGTTTCTTGGTCATCAGCAGATTTCTTAATTCCAGTTTCTTTTTATTGAATTCAAAAGCCACCATCTGCCATAGCAGGATTTGAACACAGGTCCCCAGAACATCAGCTGAATATTTGGATTAATAGTCTAACAATAATAACACTAGACCTTTGCCTCCCTCGATATACCTCCCCCACCTCTGCAATGTCCTTTATTGCTATAATAACTGGGCTGTTCAAATTTTTGAACACTGGTTAATTTGGAGAGGAAAATGCAACAAGTGGGGAATGAGATTGAAATGAGTTGGTACTAAATTGGCATTGATTTGGTATTAAGTTAGCATTGATGCTGTAAAAGGCCAGTTTGGTAGGTAGGAGGGTAAAAGCATAGGAAGTATGTGAGATCATGACAATGAGTAGAGGGACTTGTGATGCCATGGTTGCAGTATGGGATTGTGTGTGAATTATGAGAGGATCTGAAGGATGAGCGATGATGAAGGGAGGCTTTGGGGCCCATTCTTTATTTATTAAACTGCAGATCCTTTCTGGTATATAGAGACAGCTCTTGCTACCAATTCCCTTGAGCAGGCAGCATCTTCCACTATCATTCTGGTGATGCCTACCAGAGGCACCCCATTATCTGGGGCATTTTCTCTGGGGCCAGTTTGTGGACCAGGAAATGTCTGTCTCAATGTGCCTGATCCAGGAATGAAATCTGGGTCTGTATTTCTTCCCTGTCTCTCTCTCTCTCTCTCTCCCATACACATGGATAAATGACCCAATCATATACACAGAGCTCAGTATCAAAGCTTTTCTGTTCTTACCCGCAACATAGAAAGCTAGCAGAATAAATAAATAAGTGGCAGGTTCGCTTGATACAGAAAATTGTGAGGTAATACATTTTGGGAATAAGAATAACAACCTTTAACTGCAAAAGGATTTTGATGTGCAGAGCGATAAAATAAAGTCTATAAAATGTATCTGTGATTCTAACAATTCTTAGCCTGGAATAAAATGTAGCAGGGTTTCAATTTGTTTTATATCTTCCAAACTAATCCTCTCCTCTCTGTTGGAGGTCGACACTCTTCAGATGGTACTTCCAGCAGTGATGAGAGCAGTGATCTAGGTCAAAGCCAATTCCTACCTTCCTCCCAAATGCCCAAAAAAGTTAGGCAGCTCAAATGGGAAACATGCTGTGAAAGAAAATAGGAAAAAAAAACTTATCTGGCCACACACTTTGCTGAAATCTTTGAAAGTCCAAATTTCTAATGTAAAAATAGACTTCTCGCCAATTTATAAATGAGTTATTGTGATACTTTTAAAGATCTTAGGATCCATTCTCTCTTCTTTTGATTCCAATGTGAAGTTCACTGTGAGGTCTCTGACAAGGGAATTGCAGAGGCTTGGTCAACAATGCTGTCCACTTGGGGGTGACATTCCCTCACATTGACTCTCTCATGCACAATAGTTATAGAGTCATAGAATCATACAGCATGGAAACAGACCCTTCGGTCCAACCTGTCCAAAACAAAACATACAGAGAAAAGTGAAGGAAGTCCATAGATCAGGAAATAAATGCATTATCAGTCGGTAATAGTGCTGTGATAGCACAATGGTCCATCAGGAAAGACAGCATCCAAATTGATAGATATCAGGAGCAGAAGACTGGATTAGGGGAGGGTGCAATTAACAATGGGTCCAATTTTATTTTTTAATCATTATTAATTAAACAGAGAGCTATGCTGAAATACTGGAAGATAGTAAGGAGGACCTTGAATTATTTCAGAGGTATTTCATTTTTCAACCAGCTAACCGGGCTAACCAACCTCCCTTTCATCTTAGAAATAGAAAGCATTTCACAGGTATAACGACGGATGATGAGTCTTCATGTAGTTATAAGGTTTATTATGCAGCTCCACTGAAGTGTTCCCATTTTGTTTATATTACCTCTCCTCACCCTTCCTTGGAGAACCACTTCAATGATAAAAATGTAGTATAAATAAACATACGCAAGACCATCTGTTTAGGAAGTACTAACTGCGAATGACCCCAGCCCTTATACGTCTAAAATTCTGGATGTTTAGACATTGGCTGATATTGAAAACAACCTGGTGATGTTAATGTTTGGTGAGACTATTTACCACTAATCCAGACAACATGACTTGGGAAGTAATTGGGCTTCACTTCATTCTCATGCTGAGATATTAGACCACTTTCAAAAGCAGGTCATACATTTAACAACACTGTCACCTTCCTGAACATATCCACTAAGAACAAGAAAAATGAATCTGTCTCGACAATTTGAAATGTGCCAACCAATGATGCTTAGAGTTTCAATTCTTAAAAAATGCATAAAATATTTTTTTGTTTGTGCTTGGATAGAATTACACACAACTGCAGAAACAGGTTATTCAACTTAACTGGTCTATTACAATGTTAATGATTTATTGATATCTGGATTAGTGTTGCTGGAAGAGCACAGCAGTTCAGGCAGCATCCAAGGAGCAGCAAAATCAATGTTTCGGGCAAAAGCCCTTCATCAGGAATAAAGGCAGAGAGCCTGAAGCGTGGAGAGATAAGCTAGAGGAGGGTGG